>NW_027117669.1:829121-932798 GCF_038497685.1 Kockiozyma suomiensis
GGATCTGTAGGAAGAGGACTATCTGTAGATTCCGCAGCGGTCGCTGTATCTGTCGGCAAAGGACTTTCTGTAGCGGTTGCTGAATCTGTAGGAAGAGGACTATCTGTAGACTCTGTAGCGATGGCCGGGTCAGTCGACAGAGGACTTTCTGTAGAGCTAGCTGGATCTGTAGGAAGAGGACTATCTGTAGACTCTGTAGCGATGACTGGGTCAGTCGACAAAGGATTAGCTGTAGACTCTGATGCAGTCGCTGTGTCTGCCGGTGAAGAGCTTTCAGTTACCGCAGAAGTGATCAAGTAGTCAGATGAGGCCGCAGAAGAGGTCATTGTCGAGGGATAGAGAGGGGTATCATCGTCGTAGGATGAGGTTGCTATTAAAGAGTAGCCTGATAGCAGTAAGAGAACAAGGTGAGTAGGAAGACATGAAGCAAAAGTACAAAGGGTACGGACTTGAAGTAGTCGGTACGACGCGCTCAGGATATCGATCGCTAGTGGAGGTCACGGTGGAATTATCGACGCGAACGACGAGCCTCCGACGGGCAGTCGGGTAGTGGTGGTACGGCCGCTCTTCGGCGAGGATTGACGAAAGGACTGAGGGATGGCTAGCTTCGCGGGAGCGTCGCAGGAAGGCAGGGAGCTCGAAGGCAGAGGAGGGACCGACGAGGAGGAGCAAAAAAAGCAGCAGCAGCAGCCTTTGCCACGGGCTGCGCGGGGTGCGGAGACGCATGCCTGCTTCTTTGAGAAGGAGGAGTAGAAAGATGAGAGAAAGTAGAGAAAAAGCAGAAGAGCAGAAAAGAAAGAATAGATAGAGAAAGTAGAAAGAGAATGAGCGTGGCAGAAAGGGGCAAGAGACTGGAATGCAGACCGTTGCCGCACGCTGCAAAGTAAAAATAGCCACGAGAGCCCCTAATGGAATTGAATTTACCTAATTCGCGACAGAAGTCGCTGGTTCAGGCCGTTCATTAGTGAGCAGTTGTTTCTTTGACTACTGCTTGTTTTGTTCTTTGAAAGCTCTTTCCTCTTATTCTCGTCTTTCTCGTCCTGCGCCCGCGAACGGTGGATTATGCCGAAATTGGACTGTGATCCGCTCACAACCTTGTCGTGTCCGTCTACTCGATATTACACTCGTACGCGCACTCTTTGACTTTGCTTCTCATTAAACAAATTGTGCTCATTAAACGGCATTGTTTAATCTCGCGTTACTCATTACTCCTATCGTCGTTTTCAAAAGCCCTGCCATTTGTACCGAATCAAAAAGACTGGTCACTCTTTTTTTGTATTATGTAATTTCGTCGTAATACTAAGTTTCCACGTGACTTTTAAACTCAGCGCGTTATCTTCGCTCGAGTTCGTGCCCCGGCCCGCTACTCTGCAATAAAGAATAGCCACCCTCCCTCGCGCAATCGACACGATGGAGAAACTCAAGTCTCATCGGATACATGAGCGCCATACTGACTCGGTTTTCAAGCGCATTGCTCTAGTTTTGTTATGCGCGACCATACTCATCCCTTGTGCAATCGTATTTCCCAGTCCGCGAACAGGCGCAGTCTTCTTGCGCGATGTCCTCGCCAGCCAGGATCAGAGGACGCTCTCCACCTCCCCCATAAACACTACCGCACAGTCTCCCCTTGAAGTTTTCCAAGTATATGATGACCCCCTTGCTACGGCTACACAACCGGTCGCCTCAATAGTGGTCATGGATCATGTTTTTGAATTCTCCTACGGCCGTCCGTTTGTGGGGAAATACTCTCCTCCAAAAGTCGATTTTAATCGCGTACTTTTCACGCTCTCAGCTACATCCAAGGGTCGCCAGTTTGATCGTCTTGCATTAATATTCCTGGGCGATCATGAGATCTGGCGTACATCGACTGCCGAGCCAACTTATAACGGCATCCATTTCGGCTATACCAAAGACCTTTCTCGATTTTTGTCAATTTTCAAGACTGATCAAAAGCTCATTTTCGAAATGGGCAATCTTGTTGACGACACTTATACTGGTTCTTTTGACATAACATTGACCGCCACATTTTATAATGAAGAGTCCTCTGACGCCGCAGACATCATCCTTCCCGTCTCATCTCGCAAAAGCTCTGGCGACAAACCGTCACACTTCTCCCTACCTCAAGATTCGGCGTCTGTCAAACTCAGTCTACCTCGCTCTACAACAAAGGCAATTGCTCTAGTGTCAGCCTCTGGAAATGCCGCCGAGGAATTCTGGTACGGCAATATAATCTCATCGCAAAAGACTGCTTTTCCAGATGAAGTCATGCTAGGACATGGACCGCATCGTGAGATCGAGCTCTTTGTCGACAATCAGTTAGTGGGCTCGACTTTTGCCTTTCCTATTATTTACACGGGAGGAATTTCACCCGGGCTGTGGCGTCCAATTGTGGGAATTAACGCTTACGATGTGCCAATGTATGAATTCGACATCACCCCTTTGTTGCCTCTTCTTTGGGACGCTGCAACTATCGAAATTAAAGTCGCGACTGGTGACGATCTTGAGCCTACAATTGAGCATGACTGGATTGTCTCGGGAAACCTTTTTGTATGGACTTCTGAAGAGCTTACAGCTACTTCGGGAAAGCTCACTGAAGCGAGTATTTTGCCGCTCACCCTGCAAAACTCTGTCTCAAAGAGCCCAGATGGTACAGAATTGAACGTCACTTCGATAGCTACTCGATCTGGCAGATACACCTCTGTCGTCACCTATGCATCATCGGTTTCCTCCAAATCCATCGAGAAAATCTTTACTTGCGAATGGTCTCTTAAGTCAGACAATGTTCAGGAGTATGCGCAATCCGGGTATCATCAGCGCGTCATTGCTGAAACGACTTTGGAAACTTCATCCACTCATTTGGGCAGCCGCTCAGTTTCATATCCTTTAAATCTCGTTTCTGCTTATCAGTTTACCCCAACCCTGAAAATCACGGCTGAGATTACGCGTGGTTTGTTAGACGATGTCGAGGATCAAAGTAGTCTCTGGACGCATCAATCTGGCGATGCATACTATATTGGACAGGATTCGCAGGGTAATGGACCGTATGGTGGTGGCGCGACTGAGCAGGGATTTATTTCCTCCGATGTCACAGGCAAGCAATACTGGCGAACAGTACGCGCACTTAACGGCAACGTCGTGCGTGATCTCGAGGTGCGACATTCAGCAGAAGACAGCGAGTCGAGTGCGTTCAAAGAGCGCTTCAAGGATCAACACATGCATCTTCAAAACCAAGTCCGGCCTGGAAATGGCGATAATGTGATGTTTTCAGGATGCTTGGATGCATATAATCAGCGTGTTGCGTCGTCAGATGTCAAGATCAATGCTGCGGATGATGACCAACTGAAGAAATGCATAAGACGCATGTTGGGCCGTGGTTCTGTGTAAGCATCTATTACTGTAGGCTTAATTCACTTTGGAATTCCGTTATTGGGCGGGTTGGTGTTTTAGAGTAGGCGCGTTTTAAGGTTTTAGCATTATTTTATTGTTTCTGCATTCGTTAGTATAGAGAAGGAGAATAAATGATTTGATCTCTTGGAAATTATGTCGCTAAATCGTGATTTATTAGTCCAAGGACAAAAGAGGCTCGGAGTAAAACTGACCAAATGCTTGAGATGGCACACCAGTTATGGTCGAGGATTCTGGCATGTGATTACATAACAGATAGAAGAACGTGGCAGAGACTTTTTGCCACAAGAGAGGAGAGTTTCCAAGTTGATTAGAGAAGAAAAAATAGTATAATTTGGCCGTCTGTTTTCAATTAAAAAAAGAAAATGGAAATTATGGCTTTTTGATTAAAACTTTGCACGGTGGCTGAGATTAAAGACTGAAATCAAATAAATTTCGGGTATTATCGTATCAAAAATGATTCGACCCGCTTTCTTTTGATTCCAAAGATATTTGAGAAATAAATAAACCAAAAATCCGAAATAATAGTAGTGTAAAAAAAAAATTCAAGAATCTGGTATGATTTTTGAATAATTACTGCTTGTGGACCACAGTACTTTTATAGTCCGTTTACATTACTACGCCTCAAAAACTCAATAAATAGGCGATAGATAATTAGTAGATCTGAACTTTGATACTGTTTTGTATTGCGACATATTGAAATATATAGTAAAAGTATTTATTCAAGCAGAATAAGCCGAGCAAAGCAGAGCCGCAGCGTCTGTGGAACATTTGGAGTTCAGCGGTTCCGAGTTCACATCCGAAATAACTATCATTCCATTTTAATTCAATACTATTTCACATCGGCTTCCAGAGATTTATAAAAATATTGCGTATAATTGATGATTAAGGTGCTCTTTCATTGCTAAATTTCTATTGCTCTTCTATGACTCGTTACTCGCTTTCGTGACTTAAATGAGAGAAATGCGGGGACTAATTACAATCCGAACACCTGCTATTCGCCGCATTTACTACAGTACCACTGCACGGCAACAATCTCATTTTCTCGCTTGCTCAAATCGAGTCGCGTTTGATTTAGAGCGTCAAACCTTTGGGATATCTCTTTCTAATCTTACTGCAAATCATATTCGCCAGAGATGGTCGAGTACCATTGCGAGCAAGGCAAAGAACGATACCACTTTTATTGACCGAAGTATGAATTCATCATTGTTTGCCCTATAATTTCCTTCATTGCTAACGAGGCTTATCCAAAGCGCCTCTTGAGCAGTATGATTTTCTTGTTGACAAAGGGATCCTCCGTGACGACTCCTTTCAAAGAGGAATTGTGACCCTACTGGTAGAACTTCACGACGGAATCAAACGCTATCATCCCCCGCCAATCGAATATCCAGACATTGAAACCCTGAAACCAAAAAAAGGATTTTTGAGCATATTTTCACGAGACAAGCAATCAAATATCCCTCATATTGATCTCTCCACTGTTCCAAAGGGAATATACCTGTACGGCGACGTTGGGTGCGGTAAAACAATGTTAATGGACATGTTTTACTCCACAATTCCAACCACAGTACTTTCAAAGCGTCGAATCCATTTTCATGCATTTATGCAAGACGTTCATAAACGAAACCACGCTCTCAAATCTGAGCATGGCGCTGATCTTGATACGATTCCGTTCCTTGCTGCCGCGTTGGCGGATGAGTCTCGAGTATTCTGCTTTGACGAGTTTCAAGTTGTCGACGTTGCCGACGCTATGATTCTTCGACGATTATTTGAGGCTCTGATTCATCATGGAGTGGTTTTTGTTATTACATCTAACCGTGCTCCTGATGACTTGTACAAAAACGGCATACAGAGACAATCATTTATCCCTTGTATTGAGTTGATCAAAGAGCGCTTACAAGTTATCTGCCTTGATTCGCCGACAGATTACCGGAGAATCGAGCGGCCACTAAAAAACGTCTATCACTCCCCACTAGACTCTGGAGCAAAGATCCATGAAGAAAAATGGTTCAATTATTTTGCCAATCCGCGAGATCCCCCGCATCCCGCTACTCATACCATCTGGGGTCGTGAATTGAAAGTTCCAAAAGCATCAGGTAAAGTTGCGCAATTCACTTTCGAACAGTTGTGCGGTCAACCAATGAGCGCTGCAGACTACCTTGAACTTGCCCGAAATTACCAAGCTTTTGTAGTTACCGATATTCCGATTATGACGATGAGCAACAAAGACAAAGCGCGTCGATTCATCACTTTTCTCGACGCTGTCTACGAAAGTAAAGGAAAGTTGATTGCCACTTCTGAAGTTCCATTTGCGAATATTTTAGTAGATGATCGCAAAAAAGATGCTACAGTATCAGCAAGCACTTCGGACCTTGAATCAGATATGAATAGCGATGAAGGTATCGAAGATAGTTTGAGAGAATTGCATATGTTTTCAGGTGATGAGGAAGTTTTTGCATTTGCGCGTGCACTTAGTCGATTACAGCAAATGTCCAGCGCGCAGTGGGTCGATGCAGACGAATAGGCTTTGCGGTTAATATGCGGTTTTTTTGTTTAGATACACTTGATAGAATTATGTTACAATTTCAGTTGAACTATTTACACCAGATCGACACACGCAGATATAGGAATAGCACATGACTTAGTATCCCCGTGCCCGATATTTGTTAAGCAAATAAAACGTATTTCCGAGCTCTTTTTTGAATCCCTTCTTTTTCCGCTCGTTGATAAGGCGTTTCCGTTTATGATTTGGCTTCTCAAACATTCGGTACGAGTGCCACTCGCTTGTGAGATTATTTTGCTGAACAACTTGGTTGAGCTTTCGCAGTGAATCAGTCAGTCTACTAGGGTCCGTCACCCTAAAAGAACGACCTGAGTATGGTCCGATATTTGGTAAATTGGCCAGAGAAACGAGACCCGTTGCTTCCAAGCTCTCTCTTCTGTCAGATTCGGAACCGAGGGTTGTGCCAGACAGATTAGATGTAAAGCTTTTGAACTCTTCGTATTCGTGCAAAGCTTCGGTAGCTTGCCGTGATGGCTCTTCGGTTTCGGTTTTGATAAAGTCGGTGAGCTGGAACGGCTTTTCGGCTGGAGGTGTTGTCGAGTCTTTTGTAGTAGAATTAAATCTAACGGAAACTGACCGAGAAAAAACCGTAGAAGCAATTGAGCGGTTCAAAATCTGCGTCTGCGAACCAGTCGCAGTCAAGCGGCTGCGAATTGCTGCCAATGATGCCATTGTCTTCTAATATCTGATCGCTCTCGAGGGAAAATTATCGTATGTGCTGCGAACATTATAATCTACAATCCCAGCTGAAAAGCCATTCTCAGACCTTTATGGCATAAATGAAAAAAACGTACAGATTTACTGCAGAATAGGGTTGAAGAAATCTCACGTATTCTCCAACCTCGCCATTCTACAGCAATCGATAAATAATACTCCGGTATCAAACTGAGCGGTTGAAGCAGGGACTCAAAGGAACAGAACCGAACTGCAGATTGCGGCTGCTTTTTTGTTGAAGAATTCTGAGTTGTGTGAGCAGGAACAGTGTACGAAACTGAATACAGCCACATAGGACTCTTTAATTTGAGATGTCGCAATTCCCACCTGGTATGATTTCCAACTCAATATTTATAGATATTTAGTATTAACTAGACTCTATATAGGCCAGTTTATTCCTCCGCCAGGCTTTGTGCCACCGCCATTTCCTGGCTCCGCAGCGGGGAGTGCTACAGGTATACCAGTGATTCCTGGATCAGCAGCACCTCCACCAATGATGGCACCTCCTCCCGGAGGATTTCCCTTCCCGATGCCAATGATGCCATTTCCACTAGGTGCTGCACCAGGAGGTCCAGGTGCGTTTCTCCCACCGCCAATACCACCCAGTCACTTCCCACCGCCGTCGACGTCGATGGCCGAAAATGGACAGCACGCCTCTGATCCGATCGCTGCGAGTATTCCGATCGCCACAATGAAATTTTCTTATCTGACCGACCCGGGAGTTAGACAGCCTACGACTGAAGAACAAAATCGGACGATATTCATTGGCGAGGTGCCTGACGCGCTTGACGACTTTTGGCTAGGCCAGATACTAAAGTCTTCAGGTGAGATTGCATCCTGGGTCCGCCTCAAAGATTCTTTAGGAAAGCCCAAACAATGTGCCTTGGTAGAATTTGAATCAATTGCCGCGTTGAGTAAGGCAGTCAAGGTTCTACAAGAAGTGGTTATTCCTGGTATCGAAGTCGAGGAAGGAGAAGCTATTGAAGACGATGAGGCTCTTGTCGCGCGAAGACCTAGCCAGCTACGAATAACATATTCGGATGAAACCAAATTTGAAATCTCTGAATACAACTCCTCGACCTCGGAATCGGCTGCACTCAAGGGAGATGAAATCAAGAAGACTGCTGCCAATATTGGCGAAATGCTACAGAACTGGCTCGAACCGAAATCAAGAGAAGAATACAAGTTAAAGTACATGGCCGATCACCCTGATGAAGCACATGAGACTGCCACTTTTGATTTTTCTCGGTCTTTGGCCCCTCATCTAGATGACGAGGAACTTGCCGATATTCCAGCAGAGCAGCGAGCTGCTGTCGTAAAGGAAATTGCGGCTTTCAGAGAGCGCGCTAATCAGCGGGAACGAGAACGAATCGAGCGGGAAGAAGAAGTGGAAAGAAAACGATTAGCTCGGATACAGGAAGAGAAGATTCGAAATCGCGAACAACAATCTGCGTCTCCTATGCCAGGCGTACCTACAGGACCGTCAAGAATGCGGGTCACTTCTTTGTCTTATTCCGATCCACTTGAATTTTCGAAATCCGCAAACTACGAAGAAGAGAAAGAGATTTTTGGACACGACGGGAAGCCACTTACAGATGAAGAAATCGAAGAACGTCGTAAAGATGCACATGAGGACGATTTGGAGGCTCAGTTCATTGAACGAGAGCGACGATATATTCGCGAGGAGAATCTGCGTCTATCAAATGCAGAGCGGGAGTTACGACGGGAGCGTGAAGATAAGGAACGATACGAGCGGAATCGTGAGATATTGCTCAAGCGCTATGCTGATTGGGATGATGATGAGGAGGCAGCCAAGCGATCAGAAGAATACTATTACGATCGCGCTGCCTGGATTCGGAACCGGGCACTGTTTAGATCTCGAGAAGCAGAAGCAGATGCTCGAGAATCTGAGCTGGAAAGGCGGGCACGTGGAGTTGATGACTCTGATGCAAAAGGCGAAGAAGCTTCTTCTCTCGTTAATTCATTCTTGGACGGATTGGACACTGGCAAACGTGCATCTACACCTGAGAAGAATCCAAAGGAAGAATTACGCCGCGACGCAGGTCCCATTCGTGTTTCATTTAAGAAAGAAGAATCACCAGCCGCCGCTAAACCTCTCGAGAGTAAACCGGTATCCATCGGCTTTGCAAAGAGCTCAATAAAACCCGCGACGAAGCCTGCAGCCCCTTTCAAACTTGGTGCGGCCAAAAAATCGGATTCGGCTCCTGCTCGAAGACCCGCTGCTCTTGGTGATGACGACGAGGAGCAAGAGACAAAGAGACGAAAGCTAATTCCATTGTCATATGATAAGCTAGAAGACAAAGAATAATCATAGGCTTCATTAGCGATGGGCGATTTTACTAGAGCTGATTGTAAATAGTTGGCCCGTGTATATTAATATATAGATTTGCGAATTCGTTGGATTCCTGTCGGAAATTGTAATTGTCTAAAATTTATTACAGGACAAAAAGGATGCTAACCGAAAAAAATAAACAAAAAAACCGCGAAATAAACACCGAATATAAATATAAAACATATCCAACCCATAATTTACATGCATTGCACAAGTAAAAAATAGAAAGTCATCTTTCTCTATCTACTCAGTCAAATCAGCATTTCCAAGCTCGTACACGAAGCCAAGGGTAAGCTTAGCATGCTCAGCCATGTGTTCGAAAGAAAGTCTGTCGATGGTATCACGAGTGGAGTGGATGAAAGGGTTCGAGTCCTTGAAAGTAGACTCGATAACAAAGGCAGAGGGGTAGCCCACCTTGGCGGCAGAGGCGTGGTCAGAGCAGGCGTATCCACACTCGGTTTCAACAAAGGGGATCTTGGAGTAAGAAGTGACGATCTTCTTGATAAACTCAGTGAGGCCAGGGTGAACAAAATCAGTGATAACACCAAGAGACTCGGGACGACCACCGTCGAGGGTCTTCTTAACGAATCCGGTCATGTCTTGCTGGAGCATAGCTGCGACTTGTATCTTACGCTTGGCGTACTCAGAGAAAATTGCTTGGGATCCGAGAAGACCTCCTTCTTCGGCAGAGTACCAGTGAAACTCAACAGTGTTGTTGGGAGTGAAACCATTGCTGATCAAAGTGCGGAAGGTCTCGAGGATAGTAACGGTGCCGGATCCGTCGTCGTCAGCACCGGGTGCTCCGAAGAAAGAAGGGAAGATGAGGTTGATGGAATCCTGGTGGGCACCAACAACAACAGTGCGATCATCAGGAGTACCGGCATTGAGACCAGGAATACGAGCAATGAGAGAAGTCTGAGGCCAGGGGTGGTGGAATGGGAAGACCTTGATACTGGGGTTGACGGCGGCAACGGCCTTGACGGTGTCGAAGAGCCACTGCGAGGAGTCGGCGCCAGTGGTGGACTTGTAGTATCTGGTGTAGAACGAGGTAAAGTTCTGAAGGTTGACTTTCATGTTATCAATGCTGATGTTAGAGAGTAAGGGAGTAGCCTCGTCAATGTACTGGACTTCAGCGGGATATGTCACATTGACAGTGATTACCGGTACAGCGTCGTCGCTGGCTGCAATCTCAGTGATGTCCATGAATCGCTTTCCAGCCTTGAATTCAATTGCGTTAGTATATAATTCCGATAACCTTCACCCTAAAGAGAAACATACGCGCTTGAGCTGGAGCTTGTCAGCCTCGGTGATCCATTGCTGAGCACCGGAGGCGGTCTCGACTAATCGCAGCTCGTTCAGATTGAACTGAGACTGGGTGTTGTATTCGGAGAGCAAAGCAGCCGAAGCAGCCAAAGCAGAGACTACGGCCGCAAGAATTGAGGAAGTGCGCATGATGAGGAGTGAGGATAGTAGTTGTTGTATGCGACGGGATGCTGAGGAAGTAGACGCTTATAAAACACTGTCCGTCACGGCGAAACCCGACCGCGCTCTGCCTTTGCCCTCGCCCTTACCCTATTATCGAGTTTCGCAGATTCCCGCTCACGAAAAGAGTAAACAAACAGCAACATCTTTTATTTGTTTTCTATTTATCTATCGTACAGGTGACGTGATTATTCACGACTCATGGAGCAACATGCCTTTACAAACTGGAATTTCTACTTCTCCCCATTGATCTTAGCCAGAATATCAATATTGACAGCCTGCAGCGCTTCAACCGCCCACTTTGGATATTTGCTCTTCTCTCCGGCGTATAACTTGTAGAAAAATTTCTTTACAAACTCTGGAAACTTATCTTCAATAATTGCTTGTCGAGCAGAGCGCATTAGATTGAGCTGGTAATATACGTTATGCAGAGTAAGAAGATGCGCGCCAGTCGTTTCCTATTCATATTACATATTTTAGAACCTGCTACTGTAGTAAAGCGGCAAATATATAACTTACCTTGGCAGCAATTAGATGTAAAAATGCACGAGTGACACCCATTCCCCCTTGTTCTGCTGATCGACAAATCGGACATTCGCATCCATTCTCAACCGGACCAAAGTCAGTTTCGAAGCATTTGTTCCGAAGATTGAGTACACCTTCAGAGGTTATGGCGTTTCCAAATCTCTGTAGACTCAACAGTCAGTCATGGAAAAAAAAATTTTCAAGCAAAGAGTTATACCGCTGTTCGAGTAGGATAGACGCAATCAAATAAGTCAACGCCCATCGCGACAGAGACTATCATGTCTTCCGCATATCCCTATAACGATGCATTAGAGGTGACTTTTTCCCGAAAAGGTCAAAGTTGCGCATACCACTCCCATGCAGTAGATTGGCTTATTTTTGGGAAGTAAATCGGTGCAATGGTTAACACTAAAATATTCTCCGTCAGCATCAATTTTGGCAAACAAGAAAGCACTGCAGTTCTTACACTTTACAGTACTGATCCTTATCTTCACCACCAGATAACCCACCGATAGCTATACCAGGCGTATCTCGCTTATTCATTTCTTCGCAGCAAATAGTGCGCAGTTCAAGATCTAGACATCCCTGGATGATAGCAAACAGGTTTTGTCGGTCTGGATTTTTATTGGCTTTAATACATCTATCCAGCCACCTTATACTGCGATACATAGCCTTATATCTCATTATTAGAAAATGTTTGTACTTGCAGGAAGTAAATCGAATAAATACCTCTTCTACTCTTGGACCTTTTGTAAGCGTCGCGACGACATCGTCAAGTTGCATGCTATATACAATGTCAGTTACATAATCCATTCTTGGAGTTTTCAGCATGACTCGTACATGATGTCAGAACCAATACTATTCTGCAACTCAATCGAGTGTTCGGGGGTAAGTAGCATTGGAGTGCCGTCATGCGGACTCAGAAAGCGAACACCTTCTTCCGTGATTGTAGCGAGCTTTAAAAGCGACACCATCTGAAATCTGCAGATTTACGTCAATAGCATAACTAACAGTCAAAATCTTTTTAGTCGTACCCTCCACTATCTGCATCGAAAGACTTAGCTTTTACATCAGAAGATCACGACAAAGAACGAACCTGTTAAAATATTGTGCGGCCAAGATTGCAACTTATGAGCTCCGCCAATGACATCCAGAACCTCTTGGCCTGGCTTTAGGCCCCTGAATTTTTATTAACTTTGATGCAGCCAATATGTGTAAGAAGTAAAGGATAAGCGTACAAGTGGTATGTGTTGTTTAAGCAAATCTTGCATCCCAGATCATCCAGCTGTTCTGGAGTCAGACCCTTCAATGACGCTTGCGTAGCAACTGGCATGAACATTGGTGTCTCAACCTAGATCCTTGGTTATTCTCACAAATCTAATTGCATATACAAGGCAGAATGAACATACAAGACCGTGAGGCATCGTCATGTTCGACGCGCGAGCCTTGGAGGTTGAGCACTGAGCAATGACCTCAAAGGTCATCGCAGCAGTTTTAGACACCTGCGGCAGGGCCCCTTTCATACTTGACTTTAATGCGAACAGGTTGAAGGACCGGAATAATCTTAAGAAAAGAGTATATATATCTGCAGGTAGCTGTAACCAAATTTTTGCTGTTATCCACTATTTATACTCGAGCCGCACGACTACTTTTACTGACCGGGAAAGTAATGATAAGTACTTCCATTAGTCACAATATTGCAGAGATGTTATTGGAAAATAGTTGAATAACAGTATCATATGCATATAAGTAGATAACTTACTTGTATCTAACCACCGATGCCTTCGACAAGGGGTACAATTTGGTCCATTCTACTAGGTTGGTTTATGACCTACAACTTGTACCAGGCTTAGAAAGAACAATGCCTTGTCGTAGTAGATTATAACTACGACAGCTGACATTCGGATTCAGAGTTGCAGTTGATAGCACAAAATATGACCGAATGCACAAAGTGACTGAGTTGAAGAAGCTTGATTGATACCCACTAATTAGTTTTGAGCCAGGCGCAACAACATTATGTACCCGATCGACAGATTTATCCTTTGACAAAAAAGGACGACCACGAGCGCTTTTAAGAAATTACTTTACAGTTCTGATATCCGCAGCGAATGATTACTTTAAATTTCTGCAGACATTTTGAAGTGCGATACCTAGGACCTCGCCAGCGGCCACGCTGCGCTCTATGTGGGAAAGCGGGTGACATTTAATAATAATCTAGCGAGCAAAGTGAAGGATGGCCGTAATTTAAAAACCATGCAGAAGCCAAAGTGGTCTATAGTACTTTATGGATCAGGCCAGGAAGCCGGTCCAATAGCAATGAGAATAGTAGCGCAATTTACGTCTCTCGGAGGTTCATTATGCATCGCAGTCGCAAAATCTCTATCAACGAAAAATAAGATTCACATATGCCCTGAGTGAGTCTTTGGCCATTATAAAGCACGGTTGTGCCCTTTTTGCATGGAAGTCAGATGCACAGCAGTAAACAGCAATATCATAGGAATTATACTACTCGATTTGAAGTCCAATTTGGAAAACGTCAGTTTTTTAAAGTGCTATATCACGTGATATCTATTCCAGCGATTGCGCAGATGTGCAGGGATAGCAGCAGCTAGCGTCATTAACGTGTTTGAAGAAGTCGATAAGTTAACTGTTCTCATAGAATTTCTCACATCTCTTTCACTCTTGAAAAGTTCAATTACCTGTGCTCTTGGGAGCCAGACAATGGTCAATAGTTGCAATCTGCTTGCTTAGATAATTATAGGCGGCTTGACGCTTCTATTTAACTGGCCAGTGCCCTTGCATCGATAATTCATAGTACGTGTACATATCATATATCAATAGCAATTATGAACAGGCTCGGAAAGCAGGCAGTGCTGCTGATTGGTATTCTGTTTCACCTTGTATATCTTTGGTCAATTTTTGATATCTATTTCATTACGCCGTTGGTCCATGGCATGCAACATTTTGCGTCTACAGAAAATGCACCCGCTAAACGTCTATTTCTAGTTGTTGGTAAGTCTAAATTTCGTATATCTATAAGTGAACTTTCGGGGAGAGCTGACTGTTGATAATTCCTAGGAGATGGATTGCGTGCAGACAAGTGTCTTGAGGCCAAGTATAACGCGACTACCGACTCGTACGAGTACGCGGCTCCATTCTTGCGGTCTAAGATTTTAGAGGAAGGCACCTTTGGAGTATCGCATACCCGAATGCCCACAGAATCGCGCCCTGGACATGTGGCTATTATTGCCGGATTTTACGAAGACGTCAGTGCTGTTACTAAAGGTAAGAACTGAGTTAATTGCGCTACCTTTCACGCGGTAATATTGGCTGACTGGACAAACAGGCTGGAAGGAGAATCCTGTCAATTTTGATTCTGTATTTAATCAATCACGTCATACATGGTCTTTTGGTTCTCCCGACATCTTACCAATGTTTGCATTAGGAGCATCGAGTCCGGATAGAGTAGACACGTACATGTATGGTCACGAATTTGAAGATTTCACAAAAGGTATTTCTAAATCTCTCCAACGACAAAGTATTCTCGAACTAATTGAATTTTGCTTCTTAGATACTCGTGACTTGGATACTTTTGTTTTTGATAAGGTTGAGGAGCTATTTTCGAGCGCAAAAACAGATCCTACAATCAATGCTGCATTGCGACAAGACAAGATTGTCTTTTTCCTGCACTTGCTGGGAATTGACACAGCAGGTCATGCTAGTCGTCCGTATTCTGATCAGTATTACCAGAACATACAACACGTCGATCGTGGCGTGATGAAGTTAGAACAGCTTGTCAACGATTTCTACAAGGATGACAAAACTGCCTGGGTATTTACCGCTGATCACGGAATGAGTGATTGGGGAAGTCATGGCGATGGTCATCCTGATAATACTCGGACGCCATTGATCGCCTGGGGGGCTGGCGTTGCATCGCCAGATAAGGAAACTCCCGTTGGCCATGATGAGTTTTCAATTCCTTGGGAGCTGAACTCCGTCAAACGAGTGGATGTTGAACAAGCCGACATTGCGTCGCTAATGGTATTTATTATTTATGTGTGTTTAGTTATTTATGGAAGAGCACTAATCAGAGAATTGTTACGCAGTCTTACTTAGTTGGTCTTAACTACCCTGCCAACTCAGTTGGTCGATTACCGTTAGACTTCCTTGATGCTCCAAAGTCTGTAAAGAGTAAAGCGATTGTTGCCAATGCGAGGGCTATTCTAGAGCAGTACCACATCAAAGAAGGTATATATATATATTTATATATATTTCAAATATAAAAAAACGTCCTGTGTTCTGACTTATCTGCAGGTCAAATCGAATCTTCAGAAGTGAAGTTCAAGCCTTACCCTTTAATTGAGAATGCAACCAGCTCATTAGAGTCGTTAGTAGCTACTATGACTAAAGCAGATGAATCTGGAGAATTTGATGCTGCCATTGGCCTTTCGTATGACTTGATGCAACTAGGACTACAGGGGCTCCGATATTTGCAGACTTATAATTGGCTATTTTTAAGAACGCTGGTGACGTTGGGCTTTATTGGATGGATTCTATATGCATTGACTTCGTTTTTGGAATTTTATATTTTGCCAAAAGCCATCAAGCCATCTCTTGGATCCGTTCTCACTCCCTTGTCGATGGTGATTCTCGCTTCTATCTTCGGCACATTCTATTTGCAGCATGCGCCAATCATGCATTATTTATATGCTGTATTTCCAGTTGCATTTTGGGAGACTGTACTAGAATATCGAGCATCACTTTGGGAAGGTCTGAAAATTCTTATTTGGAACTCAGGGGGCAAGCAACAAAATACTGTTGGAAAGCTTATGGTCGAAGTTATTGCTTTTTTTGCTCTCATGGAAGCTATTGTTGCAGGATACTTTCACCGGGAAGTATTTTCGGTGATTTATGCTCTGCTATCAACATGGCCGATGCTTCAAAATTATGAGGTTGCAAAGAAAAGCAAGGCATTAGTTTTGACATGGGTTGTTAGCTGTTTTGTGATGAGCTCATTTACACTGCTTCCGGTTATTAAGGTAGAGAGCATCACTCAGATTTTGGTTGCAGGCTCTTTAATGACTATTGCTGGATTGAGCTGCATGATTTACTTGGTCATGAGACCTAGTAAGGAACTGAGCAGTCTTACCACAACAATTTTAGGAGTTCAGCTCGGTATCGTCGTTCTCTCTATGACTGTCACCTGTTCGACAGTCAAATCTCTGCAATCTGGAAAAGGTTTACCGTTTGGAAATCAAATTGTTGGGTGGATTGTGCTTGCAGCATCAATTCTGACACCACTAGTGCATATGAAAAATCGCTATCATGATTACAGAACTAGACTGTTGATAATATTCCTTGCATTTGCCCCTACTTTTATTTTGCTTACAATCTCGTATGAAGGCCTGTTTTATGTTACTTTTTTCATCAACTTGGTCTGCTGGGTCGATCTGGAGCTCAAGATATACGAGGATCGCCGCCAGAAAGAGGCTTTGGCTGCTCCACGCAAAATCGCTTCCAAACTTTCCAGGGACAAGAAAGTCACCGAGCGTCGACTGGAGCTTGCAGATATAAGAATTGCGTTGTTTTTCTTCTTCTTGACGCAGATTGCCTTTTTTGGTACGGGAAATATCGCTAGTATTTCATCATTTTCGCTCGACTCGGTTTACAGACTGTTACCTGTGTTTGATCCATTTGCAATGGGGGCCCTTCTTTTGTTCAAGATTTTAGTTCCATTTGCTGTGATTTCTGCTGATCTAGGCCTGTTGACTCAAAGACTTGGCGTCAAACCTTCGTCACTGTTCACGATGGTGTTGTCGATTTCGGATATTTTGACGCTCAATTTCTTTTATTTGGTCCTCGATGAGGGCAGTTGGTTGGATATTGGCATGAGTATCAGTCATTATTGTATTGCCAGTCTGCTTTGTGTATTTGTCATTGCGCTTGAGTACTTTAGTGAAACTCTTGTCAGTGGAGTTACGGTTGAAGAGAATTCGAGCGAGGTCGAAGTTGCAGAGAAGCAGAACTAGAGTTGGAAGAAGGAGGGGAGAATTTGGTATGAGATTCTAGAAGCTTTCTAAATGTATTATACTACTACGATATTTGCATGTATGTAATTGGTGGTAATAGCCATAAAATAAACGTCTAAAGACTATAAAAAAGCTATTGTGGCGCACATCGGAAGGGAATTACTTAAGCGAGGGCGTTGTCACGTGAAGAACTGTCGCTGATCAACGTGGGACGGGGTTCTTGCTGATTCATGACATCGGCCAGTCCAACGTCCTCTGTACACCTAAATTTCTGCTTGAACGTTCCCCGGTCTATTCCTCGCCCATAGTCAACTTTCTGCAGGCTGATTGGCATTATCTCGATTCCTTCGCCATCATGGCAGAAGACTCTAGTCAGGACGAATCCTCATCCGCTCAGAACCCTTACGCTCGGCAACAAATCAGCTATCGCAGAGCGCGAGCATCGAGGGCCTGTGAAGTGTACGCTTTCTCCGTTTTTCGGTCTTGATATTTTATTGATTAGCTTTTTTTTAGATGCCATTCGCGAAAGGTGTGTCTTTTCTTTCCGGCGATGCGCTGTCTGAAAGGATCTTTCAGACTGCGTGCTCGCGCATGTGACAGTGCTTAAATTCTGACATTGATGGTGTATTAGGTTCGCTGCGATGTCACCAACCGCATGCCATGCACTGTATGTATTGCACTATCAAAGACCTTTAATTGATAGTTATATATTGACTGCTCCGTCTAGAACTGCGTGGCCTTTGGATGCGAGTGCAAGTAAGAGCCAGATAGGAGTGACCTCGCATGCGTGCACAGTTATGGGCAAGGCTAATACTAGTTTTAATAGAATTCCCGATGCCAGACGCCGTAAAGGATCAGAGCACGCGTATGTTGTTTAGTTTTGTTTAGATTGACTAGTATATCTTGTAGCTGACAGATAATCTAGAAGCACCAAACGCGATGTTGAAAGTCCAAGAAGTTCTCCATCAATATTCGGAATGGCAGCACGGGTCGATGAGAGAGAGCATAAAACCCCATCTGAAGGACGAAGCACGCGAAGTTCGAAACGTGAATATTCTCATAACGAATCCGGCGATGACGGTGACGACGAAGATGAAGATGAGATCTACCACGAGACAGAAAACCAGAAACACGATCGGAAGAGCAGGAAGATTGACGGTTCAAATGGCGCCGCCGCTGGAAACGGGAAGGCAACACCAAAACCAGGTGGGCTTGCTGCTGCTACTGCTGTTCCGCCAAATTCCTCTGCGTCAGCAGAAGCTTGGGTAAATATGCTTTCTGCCCAATCTGCCGGTACAAACAGCGTCAGGAACTCGGGTAGAGTCGCGTACCTTGGATCATCATCGAACTTGAGTTTACTTGTTCAGTCGAAAGCTGGTGATACCGAGGTTTGTCATTATCCCCTTCCTGATGAACTGCGTGTTGGCTCTGCGCGATTAAACGAGCTAGATCCGGAAGAAATTGAAATATTGAATAAGCGTGGTGCATTTTTATTGCCACCTAGAGACATCTGCGACGAGTTAGTATCATGCTATTTTTCAACTATCCATCCAATTGTCCCAATGATCAATCAAACCATGTTCATGCGCCGGTACGACGATCCAAAAGATCCACCTTCTCTTTTACTTTTACAAGCCATTTTGCTAGCAGGTACTCGTGTTTGCCGGAATCCCGCGCTACTGGATCACAATGGATCGGCTGATTTGGCGAGCTTAACGATCTACAAGCGATGCAAGGCATTGTATGATGCGAATTATGAAGATGATAGAATATCGATCGTTCAGTCGCTAGTGCTACTTGGATGGTGGTGGGAAGGTCCGGAAGATGTTACCAAAAACGTATTTTATTGGACTCGAGTGGCTTTGTGTGTAGCTCAGGGATTTGGTCTTCATCGCAGTGTCGAAAATTCACAGCTAAGCGTGGTTGATAAACGACTTTGGAAAAGACTGTGGTGGGTTTTATTTGTGAGTTTTTTTTATTTTTATTTTTTTGTGAAGTAGGGAGTTGATGGTGCTAATATTGCTTTAAAGAGTCGAGACCGCAACGTTGCTATTGCACTTGGCCGCCCCGTGCTGATTAATACCGATGACACTGACGTTCCTATGCTTGCTGAAGAAGATTTCATTGAAGAAGAGGGTCCAGGTCCATACGAATATCCTCCAAATAAGCTTCATGTACAGTATTTTATCCAATCACTGAAACTATCGGAAATTATGGGATTGGTACTGCGTCAGCAATTCTCTGTCGCATCAGAGACTTCGAGGTCAAATAATCGCAGTCCAGATATCACTCATTCTGACATGGCGCTTGGCGCATGGATGAATAACTTGCCAGAAGAACTTCGATATCATGTAAAGGACTCGCAGTCTCACGACTTCTTTAAGGCATTGCTTCATTTGCAATACTACACAGTACTCTGCCTTTTACACCGGACAAACATGTCCCAGACCAAACCTCAGCTATCAGCACTAGGCAGCAGTTATCTTACGTCATATCCTTCCCGAGGAATTGCGTTCCAGGCTGCTCATATGATTGCTCGAATTGTCGAAAATATGATGAACGCACACGAATTACGTAATGTTCCGGCGTTTACAGTGTATACTCTCTTCTCGGCTATGATTATGTTTGTTTATCAGACAAAGTCACATTCGCCTCAAGTTGTTCAAGATGCGCAAAAGTCACTAAAGTTATGTATGGCTGCATTAGAGGAAGTTGGCAAATCATGGATGGTAGGAAGAATGATTTTACGCTTATTTGAAAAGATAAATGAGAATAAGCAGATGAAGGACCGGATATTTAGGGCGGTGCATCCAAGATTGCCGCACGCGGATTCGTCGGTACCCAACGTAACTTCAAAAGTGTCGGCGTCTATGCATCCTTCTCTGAGCAGCAACGGAGCACAAAGTCAGAGCCCGATGGCTATGCCGCAACCATCATATCCTGCTGTATCATCAAATTTCAAATTTGCCTTGCCGTCAGCGCCGGCGCCGAATATGTCGTATGAGCGCACGGCTTCTCGATCAGTCACGCCTTCTACTTCTTCATCGCCAACTGCATCGGTGTTACCTACTGGAGCAGGTAGACAACTTGCACACCAGCAAGATAGCTCATATTTTTTATCCCGAGGTAATCAGACACCGAGCCGGACGACGCCGTTCCAATCTAGCGTTTCGGTTCCAGGAACGCCGCCTGATTTTTACTTTGTCACGCACTCGCCGCCTATTTCTCAGACTTTTATGGATAATTTCCAGCCGTCACAACTATTTCCTGAGGATCAGATTGCGTCTTTGTTACAGCAGCAGCAACAGCTACAACAGCGACAAGAGGCGCAGCAGCAGCCGCTTGGTGCTAAACTACATGGGAACGGAGCAGCGGGCATGACGCCTGTGGCTTCTGACGCAACAGCGACGACGACCTGGCCACCATCGGGCACGATGGCCAATGATAACCCACCGGTTCTTGATTTTCTTGCCGATGGAGATATCGACAATAGCACACCTGATGATTCGTCACACTCTGGCTCGACAGGCGGTGCTACATCAGCCAAGATGTCTGGTATAGCGACTGGGGCCGCCGAGGCTGCAGCAGCAAGCATGGCTGCTGCCGATGGCGGGATTCATTATGCCAGAGTATCTGCCACAGGAAGCGTACCAAACTCACTGAATATTGGCGATTGGTATAATTATTTGATGACGAATGGCACGGCGGAAGGGTTTGGTGAAGGTATGTCTGATTTGGCGCAGGCAAGGGGGTTATCGTCTTTTTAAAATTTTATAGGTTTCAGTGAGAGTTGATTTTGATGTCGGATTGTGAAATTGTATTTTTCGGACAAAGGGAATTTTTGTTCTTTTTGTTTGTCTCAGGGTATTTTGTATTGTAATAAGGATTAAAAAGGAGTTTAAATCTTATCAATTACTGTGCTATGTTGGCTAGGGCATATTAAGTGGCTAGCTTATGGGTATCAACATAAACTTGTAACGGAGTTTCAAATAATTCAACTGTTACATGATCATAAATTATCGTACATAACTCTATCCTTCATTCACCACCATGAACTTTCCAAACGCAAACAAACCCACCATCACCGCATGCGGCAAGATAATCACCATGCGGACTAAACGCCAAATGTCGAACAAGCCTCTTAATGCGTGGTATATCGAGTGTTGAATGAGGTTTAACGAATTGGAATGGATCTGCGATGGCTGAGGAGCCCGTTGGTGTGTATGGTTTGCGATTTGTAGAATTTGCTGCTGATGCTGTTAATGGTTGTGTTGCCGAAGAGAGTTTTCGGTGGGTAGATTTGGGCGAATGAGTGGAGGGAGAGGAAGTCAACGAGCGACGAGAGCGAGTGAGGGGAGTATCTTCTGCCGGGAGAACGGCCGCAGAGGGGAGATTGAAGCGAGAAGAAGAAACGGAGCGTGAGCGGATGTATGCTTGCAATTCGATGGATGTTGGAGGGAGTGAGGGTGATAACGACGGTTTGGTTTGCCATTGCGGAGTGGAATATCGTGAGTGAGAGACTTTTGTTCGAGCAGATGGAGTCAAAAGGACAGCTGAATCTGCAGCAGATTTGCGCGTTTGTGGTTGCGAATTTGAAAGCGTGTCTTTGTCCATTGGATCAAACCCATTTACGGACTCAACGTCTTCCGACAGGGGTTGTGACTCATTGATGTATTCATCCTCGTCAGTGGTCTCGGGAATACTAGCACGCATGGCGGCGGACCTTGCTCTGTGATTAACGGCTTCTTTATCATCCGACGATATGACATCCCCGGCAGCCTTCTTGGATGCGACTCGTGAGATCATGGCATTATCATCGTCATGGTCAGTCACAGCCGATACTTCCAAAGTGTAATCATATTCTTCGCTATCAGGCCTTTCATATACATCAAGAGCGTCTCCCTCCGGTAGAGCCTGATGCCGATCAGCGGCGGTATCAGCAGCATCAGCATCAGCAACAGCAACAGCAACAGCTTCTTGTATTCTCTTCGTGTTTTTATCTCTCTGATATCGTAACCTTCGTTTCGCGCGACGCTGAGAGATTTTTAAGGTCTCCCAGCTCTTTGCCCCACTTCTACGCCTTTTATACTGTCGCGCAGGCACAACGGCATCCGGTTTCTCTCTATCATCTTGCTTATCCTCGTTGTCCTCTTCATCGTCGTCCTCGTTATCGTCCTCGTCATCGTCGTCATTGTCGTCAAAATTTTCTATAATGTCGCTATCGTCGTCATCTCGGATTGCAGATGGTAAAGAAGTTGCAATCCATGCGGCCTTCTTAAACGCAAAATGTAAACCTGGTTTCGAAGTCGGTGGTCGAGGTAATTGGTTCCGTTTAACTTCTGATTCTGATTCTTCTTGTTCACTGCCGTTGTCGTTGTCGGCTTCATCGGCGTCGTCCTCATCATCGTCGTCGCTGGTATCTGAATTTCCGTCCTCGTAAAAAACGTCATCGTCGGAGTTATTTAGTTCAAAATCCTTTAACTCAAAAACGTAAACTTTTGCGGCATCATTTCCCATCACTAATATAGGCCCAGCGATGCTATGTCCGATTCCAAACCTCATATACCAAGGAGTCGTGTTAGGAATATTAAACTGTGCGAGGCGAGTAAATCCATCGCCAAATGCTGACAGTGAATCCTTTGTCCGGTCATGACTTGTAGGTGCGTTGGACTGAGCCAGCATATCAGCGAGGTCAGATGAGAAGCCGTCAATGCGCCAAAGAACTATACGATGCTCCTTTGCAGCTTTCGAGAGTATCAAGTCACCGTAAAACGCGACGCTGTCGACGTAATTTGTGTGAAGTACGCTTGTTGCAAAATGCGACCAGTATAAAATAACCGGATCATTGGGGTCGACTACTAACTTTTCCAAGTCTGGCAACGCCCAAAGATGTACCTGATTATCCATCCCTCCACTGACAAGAAAGCGACTCGAATCATGAAAAGCGATAGAGAGAACTTGCTCACGGTGTCCTTCACCTGCGCAGATCACTGCACAAGGTTGTGCGATATATTTTTCGTCGAGATTCCAGATTCGAATCGTGTGATCCCCAGATGAAGAGGCTAGGACATGGCGGTGGAGAGGAGAAGTTTGCATGTCGAGAATCTCGTCACCGTGTCCGACGAGCGTGCGGACTAGTGTTCCAGTGCCACAGTCAATGATTTTTACGACGCCGGATTTGCCGCCTACAGCGAGCCATGGCGCACCCGTGCGTGGGTTTGATGTCCATGCCGTGGAGCAGAATACTTCGTTGGGCTGGTAAGTTAGTGCGTTAGCTTGCCAACCGAGAAAAACCTAAAAAAATCGACAACAAATAAATACATTATCATCGACGTAGGTTGCTATGATTTGAACTTTTTGCTGATCGTTAGTGCCACAAATGCATGTCACGACCTGTTTTAGTGACTTAGTCAATGGTTTCTCTGCCTATCGAGCTCAAAAATTTGAACACGTACCACGTTATCTCCAACCGTCGCAAAAACTTGTGGCTTATGTTTCTTTTGAAACGGATAAAAAGCCACGTTATAAAATATTGATACATTGCTCGTCTAGAAAAAGAAGTCAGGAACAAAATCTCATCATATCAGAGTATTCGCGCGCCATACGTGAACGACCCCTTCTACCGTGTACTTGGTCATTCTAAAAAGTAAAAGAGAACGCCGGTACTCTATTGATATCAGAGTTTCATATACATGTCAGTCTGCGTGAATTTATTCGAGCTTACAGGTCATAAGCGTCGTCGACGCGTCGAAAAGTGACCGTGCAAGCCAGGTGTGGAGATCGCGGGCGTATGAGTCCATCGAATTGGGATGTGCTTAGGTAATACTTTCTGGGGACCATTCCTGTACACTATTTAATGAGAAAATTGACCCGTTGCATTTAAAAAAAATATTTTGAAGCTGATTACAGTTATTAAGGTGTTTTTTTTTTTATTCTGAACTATTGTATGACAACGAAACACTCTGGACATGAGAATGAAGCTGATATTAGAAAGAAGTTTTCGATTGCTCTTATATACTGAATTACCATCAGAACTCGAGTCGCATTAAAGTAATACTATAGTCGTGTAACTCTATCTGTAGCCGTGATAGCGAATTGTCGACGCCTCCAAGCAATGACCGCCATCTGCAATATACTATCCATAATGTCTCTAACAGTTTTGTCGCTCATGTTTTTTTTGTATCGGTGGACTCTTAGGACACAAAAAAATAATGACCTATATTATAATTTTGTCCCCCGAAAATCTAAGGCAGTGAGTGCTCCCTGTGTCTAAAGCTACTCGAGGTATCGGAGGTGGCAGAAAGGGCAGTGGCATACCCCATGGACTAGCAAAACCCCCCTGCAATCGGTCGCTATGTAAACTCAAGTCAGAAGCTTTAACCAGCATTGCCTGTTCTAAAGTAATAATTGGTAGAGCGCGTCTAAGCACAATAACAAGGCCGTCAGATGAACACGAGACGACGGCCTCGACTTCAGTCCTGCAAGCAGAGACGCTGGAGTCAAAATTGGATGAGCAAGGTTGCATCTGTTGGCGTATATGACGAGTTGCAGGCTGCTGGTGAGATCGTGGATCGCACCAAAAGAACCGCAGATAAGCGATTGAGTCGTTTTCTTTTGCCCGCTCGAAGGCAAGCTGCGCTTGGATGAGTGATTCGGCATTCATGCAGTCCCAGAAACTCCAACCAGTGAGATTTGATGGTGATATCTCAAGAACTTGAGTACTTGAGTTAGCTGCGTACATGATTGGCAGGGAAATGGAGGCCCGATTGAGGATAAGTGCTGTGCGGGGTTCATGCTCGGAGGATGATAATGAGGAGGCTATGTGGTTGAATTTTGGGGTGAGGATGTCAGCTCGACGAGTAGCGGCAATTAAGGAGGAAGCTGCAAATGCTCGATGTATTAGAGGCGCAAGGCGGATGCGATCTAAAATGCTTGTCAGAGTCTGAATGTGAATTATAAGAGAGACAAAGCGCACCTTCGCTTTTAAGTGTCCATTGGTAGACGCGAGTTGCAGCTACGAGGACGTCGAATACGACAGAGAACATGCATTCGCAGTCGACATATGATTCATCGCGACAAAGCAATCTCAGATAGGTGATGACGACCGCCTTGTCGCCAAATACGATTTCGCGGAGGAGTTTGCGGCAGTAGGGCGACTGATCAGGATGTACAAAGTCGAAGAATGAGCGGGCCTCGAAGTCAGACGGTTCGTAGCCAAGAACGAGTACGATCGAGTCGGAAGCAAATAGTGCGCGACAATTGCTGGTGAGGTCGTGAAAGGCGATGAAGGTTCTATTGCGGAAGAAAGTTAGAGGATGACGGCAACAAAGGTGACGGCGATGACCGAAGCGGGCATGTGCGGATCCTGATCAGCAAAAAAAAAAATGAGCCGCACATAAATTTTAAGGTCAAGTCGAAAGGCGGGGGAAGAGTGGGATAAGGAAGAGAGTGTGAGAGAAGAAAGAAGTTGTGAGAGAAGAGAAGAAAAAAAGTGTGAGAGAAGAGAAGAAAAAAAGTGTGAGAGAAGGAAGGAGTGAGTGCGAGTGAAGAAAGAGGGTGAGGGGGGGTAAGAAAAGGAGTAAAAGAAGGAGTAGGAAGAGATGAGGAGGCGAGCGATGTTGATAGGTGTTGGTGTTAATAAGGTGTTGATAGAACGAATGAGTGGATGTGAGTGAAAAAAAGACGAAAAGAGAGTGTCGAGTGAGGAAGAAAGGGTAGAGTGCGGAGGGCTGTATTGAGCAGCAGAAGGATTTCAGGAATGCGATGCGGGAGAGAGAACTTACATATCCATGAAGCTGTACACAAAGAGAAGCAAGAGTAAGACGAGCAAACGCAAGAGGAGAGATAAAACTGGAAAAAAGCGGAATCAATAGAGGGTAAAATGAAAGAACAAGAGAAAGAGGGAGGGAAAAGAAATCGAGAAAAACAAGAGCCGAGACGAAGACGAAGAGCAAGTGTTTATTTATAAAAGGCAGCCTTCCAGAACACCTGTGCGGCGCAGTCTCATGCACGGGCCGCTAGTATTTTGTCATTCCGCAGCTTCTTTGCAGCTGGACCGAGAACGCTAAATACTTCTACCGTCATACTCTTTGATTGATTGTATAGTGCTGAGAGTGTAAGTGTATAGTAAATATCTATTTGGTGATTTTCTTAAGTACCTGTTTAAGATTCAGCATGAGAACTAGCATCTATATTCGTATACCAACTGCCAATCAAACAATGGCTCGGCTCCAAATGGGTGCATGCCTCGCCACCTTCCTCTCTCAGCGCCGCGCAAGGCCGTATCTGCACACAGCACTTTCTATCTATTTAGCTGACTCTCACGGTATTTATATCGCCTACTCTTATTCGTCAGCAATAGTCGCTAGCTACTGGAATAATGCAGTACCATCTTTTCATCTTCCAACTCTAATAAATGTAATCTGAGGGTTTGGTGTATATTAAGCGAGTAATGTATTTACCTAAACTTATCAGCTGCTACTCTCTCTGCTATCTCATATCGGACGATGCATCTGCTCGCGGTGCTCGTCCAGCTTGTGCTCTACGCTTGCTCTTCCTCAGTGGTGCTATGCCGAATTATACCTAGTTTCCATTTTCTGCTGCAATACGGCAAAGCGCTATCTGACAATACCTCGCCGTCTCCTCTCCTCCTCCGTCCTTTTACCGCGACCGTCCCTAAAACCTGGTTCACCCATTTCTATATCTTCGGAGCTTTGTGCTCTGCTTATGCTCTGATTATTCTTGGGCTGGCACACTCAAATATATATACAACTCCCGTCAACTATCTTCTCACTCTTGATCACTACCTCAGCAGGCGGTTGGGCCGTTTCTCTACCAATGACTTTAATCTCTTGTACTCTCAAGCGCAACTTTCTCTTGCAATAATCACCATCCAATGCGCCCGCAGATGGTACGAATGCCTCTATGTGGAAAAAATGAGCAACAAAGCACGCATTAGACTCGGCCACTACCTCGTCGGCCATCTCTTTTATCTCGCCGTTTCTTGCGCCATCCTCTGCGATTCTTTGCAAAATTCTATAAACCCCTCTCCAAACGCTTTATCTTTGAGCTCCTGTTCTGTTGCATTTGTACTCTATCTAACAGCTGCAAGAGCTCAATACTCGGCGCACAAACAGCTCGCAAGTCTGAAGAAATACTCCCCCCCACCACCAACTTTTCTCTTCAAGTACCTCGTCTGTCCGCATTATACTGCCGAAATCGTCGTCTACATCTCAATTGCAGTCATCTGCGACTTTTCTTCTGCTACCGTTGCCGTCATAATTTGGACTATAGTTAATTTAGGTGCATCCGCTGAGCAATCACGAGCATTTTACGTTGACAAGTTTGGAGAGAAAGTGGTGGATGGAAAGTACAACATTATTCCTTTTGTTTTTTGATGCGCGATCTTTTAGATATTTTCTTTGATAGGCAATTACTAGAATCCTTTTTTGATCAAAGTAATATCTGGAAATAATGCTTTTTGATCAAAGTAATATCTGGAAATAATGCTTTTTGATCAAATGTAATCTTTATAGAAAAATGGTTGCATTATTAGTTGGAATAGAAAGTTCATTGGCATTAATTGGAGTTGATTTCAAAGATTGTTTTTTTGTTAACACATAATTCTGTTTATGACAGGATTTTCTTCTTACTTGATTTCGTGATTATGCGAAATACTTCTTGCTGACTTATCTGTTATTTGGAACTGTAAACATCTAGCAAAGTAATTTAGCAAAATAATTAGTAATGCAGATCTGCGACTGTCAAACTTATCGACTTGCTTAGAGTGCGGCTGAGGCATATCTCTTCAACTATTTCTACTTCATCCTCCTTCTGAACCGCCGGCAGAGCAATGACACAGTAACTAAACTTGTTTGACCCAGTAATTCGCCGTCGTCGACATGCCAAGTTTTGAAGTTATTATAAGCGGCTTCTGCGTCGTGATCGTCGGCGCAGTAGTATACCACTCTGTCCTCCTCGTCTCCGAAGGTGGGATTCCACTTGTCAAAGGCAAGATCCCATTTTTGGGAGTCGCTCTTGACTTTGTCACTGGTCCAATGAGTCTTCTTCATACTTCGCGATTGAAAAATGGTTATATTTTTGATGTGTACCTCGCAGGTCAAAAAATGACAATCGTCTCTGATCCGATTGTCGGCAATCGCTCCATGTGGACAAACAGGTCTCTCTCATTAATGCAATTTGTCAAATTTTTGGATCTTAATGTATTCAAGTACTCCCGTCGTGTTGTCGACGACTTTCCTTTTTTACAAAAGGTAGCAAAGCGTTTAATTAGCGTCATGACATATAAACCAGACATGACCGAGACCGCAAACAAGATCCGATCAGAGTATCTTAATCTTGTTGACGACAACTCTGAACTCGCGCAGCATAGTGGAGATATTATAGATTTATACAGTTATTGCCGATTCAATATGTTTTATGCTTCCACTGTTGGATTATTTGGTGAATCGTTCCCGGTCAGTGCTATATACGAACCATTCATGGATTTTGAAGATAACGTGCCGAAATTCCTAAAAATGTACCCGAGATTCTTGAATAGAAAAGGATACAACGGCCGGCAAAAAATTCTCGATGAGCTAGGAAAGTTCTTTATGGACACTGACCGCGTGCAGACATCGGCTCCGTTTGTACGCAAAATGTATGACACATTTGTCGAAGCTGGCTATGACTCTTATGAAGATCTATCAGGATATTTCTGCTCAATTTTAGTTGCTGCCAAATCGAACTCGGTACCAGGAGCGTTTTGGCTATTAGCTCACGTTGTGAGCAATCCATCACTTAAGCTACAAGTTGAAAAAATTATTGGGGAAAGTTACAGTTCAGCAGCTGAAGAATTTGATTGGGATATGTTGATGAATAACTCCCTTCTCGAATCCTGCTTCAAAGAGATGTTACGGCTAAACGTGAATCTCGCTTCAGGACGAATAGCAACGGATGATACTATATTAAATGTTGCATCTCCTCTAGACGAATCAAATATCAAAGACTACAAAGTGAAAAAGGGATCAAGTCTTTTAATGTTTTACAATCTCTTCAACTGGGACGAGAACATCTACCCTGATCCAATGCAGTTCAAACCAACTCGTTTCTTGATTCAAGATAAAGAAAACCTAATCACTCATCCAGAATGGCGCGGAGCCTTCTCTCCGTGGGGTGGCGGCTCTCACATTGTACGTTCTCTTTTCTTCCAATAAACATTTAATCTCACTAACATGACTGCTTTCTTTTTTAGTGCCCAGGTCGCTTCCTCGCTCAAATAGAAGCGATAGCTCAATTGACTTACATGCTCTGGTTCTACGATATCGAACCACAAGAATCTATCCCGAACCCGAAAATTGGTGACCGATATGGTGGCGGCGTGTTCAAACCTGAACGCGGCTTTAAAGTGAAAATCACGCGTCGCCAAACTCCTCTATCTCCCGCTCTTGAAAATTTATAAATTTTGTTTAAGAAAAACTATTTATTTCCCGTATATATTTCTACGTCCCAACATCAAAAAAAAAATAGAAATTACAAATCCCATGGAACAAACAAGATAAAACCGACTAAAAATGTAAATAGGACTTCATCACCCACATTCTTACATACATACTACTGCCACTTCTACTAACCACGAGGAAATAAAAAGAAGGAAATGCAAATATACAAAAAAAAAAGAGAGAACATTGTGAGAAAATAATGAATGGATAGAGAAAATACAAAAATCAAAGACCTTTGCATTTCAAAGCATCAAAAAAGGGAATAAAAACAAAACACCAACCGATAAGTCCTCTTTCTCGTCTGAGCCACGAGCATACAAAGAAAAAAAACCGAGCCAAGAAATAAACACTGAAATATCTCTTAAGTACCCCCTTCATATCTCCATTTTTTTCTGTACTACTATTTAAATGCAAAAGAGAAAGGTGAGAAAAAGCGTTAGATCTACCGCTGGCGAACTTTGGCGTAGGTAGGTGGTCTTACGCGACGCTTAATCACTTTAACCAGCCAAATTGGAACCAACGAGGCACCAGTTGCCGCAGCCGTCTGCCACCAAAAGCTTCCTGTCAAGAAGTAACTGAGATCTATACAATAAAATTAGTATATCCTACTTCAACCAAAAGAAATTTCAAGATTCTTACCATAATAATCAGTCAAAAATGGGATAGATGCAACATAAGCAGTAAAAGTAACCAATTCACAGGCAATCATGATTCGATTCCAGGTTATAATTTCCATAGCTACCATCAACAACTCGTTTAGCAGGATAGCAGTGAATCCAACAGCGACCATATTCATGAACGACTCGTAATCAAGTCCAACAAAGAGACTCGCCAAACCCTGTATCATTGCACCTTGGTATACAGATATGAGCACCCAAACAAAGAACGTCAAGTAGGAAAGTGATCGACCTTCTGTTAACTCTTTGTAAAGCTCTGGGTACAGTTCTGCCACATCCTCATCGACATCGCGGTCAAGAACAAGGGAGAAAACGGGCATCATAGTGTAGATAGTGGCGTAGCCGACCAAAAGTAATCCCTGATACAGCGCAATAGGCTCAAATCCTGACTGCATAGAATACACAGCTTGAGCAACAGAGATGATTAATCCACGATGAATAATAAACTGCGCAAGCTTGGCAGACTGCTTGTACGAGTTACGTCCATGCCAAACAAGTAACTTTGTCAGGTAGCAAAACTGCAGAATAGAGAAATCAGCAGCAAGAGATGCCTGCTTTCCTTCCTTTCCAACAATACCAACACCAACATCAGCAGCTTGAATCATGCTCACATCATTACCACCATCCCCAATACAGCAGACGCGCTTCTTTGTAAAGTTCTTGATGAGCTTAGCAACCTCTGCTTTTTGAGTAGGCGAGCAGCGGCAGGCAATAACAGCAGGCAAGGTGACAGCAACCTCAATGAATTCCTTTTCATAGTTGCTCAAAAACAAAGCAAGAGACTCACCATCAATTAGTAGACAGCAGTCGCCTTTGGAGCGCAAGTAATCAAGCTGATCAAAAGCAAGCTCAGAACGATTTAATCCAGCAATAGTATGTATATATTGGCCGCGAGGAACAAGCTTAGCAGAAACAGCCACACAACGTGCAGTCTCGACTTTGTCGCCAGTCAACATCCAAATCTTGATACCAGCGTTGCGCAGAAGCTCAAGCGATGGCTTGACATTTTCCTGCAGCTTATCTTCAACACCAGTTAACCCAAGCAGATCTAGATCCTTTTCAAGATATTCTGCCACTACTCTTTGCATCTCACCATCACGATCCTTCAGAGTAAGCGAAGCAGCAGTGTACTTCTCTAAGAAAACATTATAAGCCTCAGTAGTCAGTTTCTTGCGACCAATAACCAGCGTACGCAAACCCTCACGAGCCATGTTTCCAGTCTCTTCTTCTAGCCAGTCGTTCTTCTGCACAATGCGGCCCATAATACTATCGGCACCCTTTTCAAAAAAAGTGATCTCGTCTTTCTCAACGTCTCGAACAACAATGCCCATCCGCTTAGTTTCAGACGAGAATGGGAAAATCTGCAAGATCTCAAGACGCTGTCCAGCCTTTGATCCAGCGTATGTCAAGAGGATGGACTGACGATCGCGTTTGGCAAGCGTCAATCCGACAGTTTCCGTCCACTTCACAATAGCAATCTCATCAGGCGATGCCGCCTGGTAGGAAGACTCGCCGTTCTCATAAACTGGAGTTACGTTATGGCATACGGCAAGCGCAAAAACAAGATCGCGAACACGAACGCCGATATCACGACGAGAGCGTGTGTTCTGGCCTTCACCGCTGACATATGCTGAAACTTCATCCATCGCCTCTCCTGCGTACGATACAGTTCCGACGTGAATTTTCTTCAGTTCCATATCATTCTGAGTAAGAGTTCCAGTCTTGTCGGTAAGAAGATACTCAATCCGACCCAGATCTTCAGGAATGGTCGATGTTCGCACAATAGTCTCCGGAATAGCCTTATCATGCTCGATCAAGTATGCGTAGACTGATTTCCCAAGATCAAGATTGACACGAAGCGAAACAGGAATAATAGATGAAAAGAGTACCAGGAAACGGAAAATCGAGACATACCACTGTCCATGGAATCCAGAAAGACCAACAAGCAAGAGCGAGAGTAAGAATACGCAAATACACAAAATCTTGGAAAGACTATTAATTTCAAGTTCAAGTAACCCAGTCTTGCCACGAGCCTTTGAAGTGTTCATCGCCTGACGAGTCTCGCTTCCAGTGTAAATGATACATCCGATGGCGTGACCAGAGGCTAAGACGGTATTAGCCCACATAGTGTTATCGATCGATAGTGGAAGATTGGCAGAGTCAAGCTGCAGACGTCCCAGGAATTGGTGAATAGTCTTTGCAGGAGGAGTAGCAGTAATTGAGATATTAGAAAGAAGATTATCGGGTAACGACTGCGTTAAAGGGCATGCAATTCTAAAAAAGAAAAAATTAGCATATACATAGATCATAGACCACAGTTACGAAAAAAAAAAATTTGCGCACCGCAATTTCCAGTCGGTTTCACCGTCAAGCTGATCGGTACGAATAAAAGACTCGCCAGTTGCCTCGGAGGATTTCAACAGGATAACATCCGCAGGAACACGTTGATCCTTGTTGATAACAATCAAGTCGCCAACCTTGAGGTCGCGCGATCGTACGAATTCAGCCTTTCCCAATACTTCGTATGCCTCTTTGTTAGACTCTGCATCCCGACGACGACGAGCAAGATCGTCAAGTGCTTCTTTGGACATTGTAACGAAAAGGACAAAGGCAAGGGGAAGAACGTATGACGAGAGGTATCCTATTCTAAGCGCCGGGACAATCTGAGAAAGCGCGACGAGCAAAAAGTAAAGGTTGATGAAGAACTTGAACTGTTCGTACAAAATTATAGGTAGAAAAGTGATAGGATTGTATTTGGCATTTGAGATTGCATTGGATGGATTCTTGCCATTTTTTGAAAAGGGGTGAATCGTGCGCGATGGACCAGTCGATTCGGCCCCGTCATCAGACTCCTGGTCATCAGCGGCGTCGATCTTGCTCATCAGCGGAACTCCATCTTCGTTGATGTCATCACCAATTCTGATGGCGATATCGCCAGCCGAAGACCGATAGTCGTCTATATCGGCAAAGTCCTTGAAGGACGCTGCGCGAGAGTTGACGTTGTTTGAAGTATTTGTGACTATTGGTAAAGGACTATTCATTGTGCGGAGAGTGATTGCCGATGCGTTCGAAGCAGAAGAAATTCGCCTAGACTCAGCTGAGCCGGTTACGGGATTTGCGACTGCGGTTGAGGTGGCGATGGCCTGTGATGCCGGAGACACGTCGACAAGCGGCGGCGGGGTGCTTGCGCGGCTGTCGCGGGCAACCAGAGGCATGCAGTCGACAGAAAGCGCTATACTCTACAAAGCACTCCACGGAGAGGCAAAAAAGAGCGGATAGCGCGGGCGCGGGAAGAGAGGAGAGGGTGACGTCGTGTGTTTACCACGAGAGTGACACGGGCCGTGTAGAAATCAGAAATTAGATGGACAAGAAACGGGCGGTGAGGCGTAACCAGACTTGGTAAATCAAAGAAATAATAAGGTTCTCTTAGTACAAATAAAGTTAGTTTAGCACTTTTTAACCAGTGATGCTGCTGAATGTTGCCTGAAAAACTTTAACTAGACTCTGCGTTAACAGCTCCGCTTATCTACTAAGCGTATATGCGTCAAGTTGCCGAGAGGTTTATGCTTTATCTATGGTCAGCGACAGCATTAACTCGGCCAGTTTGACTATTTATCTGACTCAGAAAGAGATAGCTAGAGGATAATCCAAGTTATCCAATATTTCTTGGAAGTTTGTTGATTTTCCAAGGTACGGTTGTTAATGGTTCAAATATTAGTCTTAATGGCATTCAAAATCATATAAAATCATATACAAGTTAAATATCAAAATAACCAACTCCAAGCAATCTGTGTATTATATATACACATCCCAAATTATCATATCCTTAACCATCATATCTAATGCCAAACCACGAAAGAAAAATCCAAATATCACAAAGGTCTTAACCGCTCTCTGCATCCTGAACAAATCCCAAGTGACTGGTACATACCCAAGTCCATAAAAATATTTGGAGAATTAAGTTCAGGAAAATTAAAGGCAGGTTGCATACTGTTCGTTTGAAATACAAGACTCCACAAGTACCCTCTCTCGTGAGAGTCTTGCAAAACATACTCATAATTGTCACCTAGCGCAAGAAGCATTGCCACAAATTGTGCACGTCCACAAGTTTCTATGCTGAAGCGTGCTGACCGCATTAATGCATAATATGCATATTGCATATCCCGCTTTTTCTGATCGGTATAATTATCAATTACCGTCTTATAACACCCTACTCCTGACGCTTTGTAAAAATCATAACTCACAAACGCAGAAAGTGCGGTATGAATCTGAAGGTATGAAATAATGGTCTTCATATAAAAGACGTATATAACCATTTTAGATTCATGTCCCGTTATGTATGTGGCCTCCGGTTTAAAAAAATGTGTGCGTTTCCATTCAGCATCATCTTTAACCGCAGAGCACCGCTTAGTATTCAAAAGTGCAAATGTTACAGGATCTAACTTCGCACGGCGAATCTCTTCCTTATCATCCTTTGCTATGAATTCCCGCATATTAGCTCCGTGATCTTTCATATACAAATCGAGCACCACGGACAATGCACCTAGATTGTTATGAAGCGCCTGCGCTGCTTTCCATCCTTCAGCGGTTTGGTGCTCTTTTCGCAACCGAGGAGTCGCTCGCGCACAACCAGCCGAATCCCGATAATTGTCAAGGTAACTAAGAGGAAAAGCGTCCTCATATAATCTATTCATCTCCTCTTGATACTCGGCTATTTTGAAAAGCTCATCAACAACGCAGTGATAAGTCGACGAAGGCTGAGGGATATTGCTTGAGTTTCGCCATTCCACAGATGCAAAGACTGATTTTTTCTTGGACAAAGCGGCGTGTATAGGGATTTGCACACTTGTGTAGATAAGTTTGCTAAATTCTGTTGGACAACGTTCGGGACCTCGAATTTCGAGAAGGTTGCATGTTCCTGAAATCAAATTCATCCAACCTCTAATACCAGAAGTACAGGCATTAGACTCATATATAGAGAGTAGTAATCCAGCTAATAGAGTATCATCCTGTACTGTCGAAATAAGATTTCCAACCGAAGGAATGGCAGATATATTTGACTTGCTCTCATGAATTTGCAATTGAAAACAATCACTCAATGGCAATTCTATAGATTGCTTACCTCTCTGAGTTTGTCCTGGCTGAGACAAGGTATCAAGCAAAGTCTTTTGCCTCTGTAAGGCTGTGATATACCAATTGGATGCAATCACGCCTAATCTTTTGTCTTTGACTATTTTCCCGCAATATCCTATAAGTAAAGCTCTCAGAGCACATGTACTGGCTAAATCAATAGAGCCAAACATTATCTGAGGAACGAAATAAAACCATTTCTTAACTGTCAAATCGGCAGCTAAATAGTAAGATTTTTGCGTCAGTTGTCGCTCGGTCATACATCGTGAAGCACAGTAATTCAGAAAATCGAATTCAGGCATTGAAAGCGGGTCCCGAGGTAGAGCGCTAGCTTGGTTACATTTCGAGAAAGTTGTGCTAGACGAACAGGTGTCTTGGCGTTGCCGATTCTGTGGCGACAGCACAATTGATATTGGCGTACTGTCGCTACTTTGCAAATCAGCACTCGACACCGGAGAGCTACCACTTGATGAAATAACTGATATCTGAGATCCCGAGCCCTTTAGAAAACTATCTGAATGTGGTGAGGTAGCCTCCACTGCTGTGCTAGTCTTACTCTGTATGGCACTTCTTTTTTTGTAAAATGGCTTTGTACGTGGTCCTCCGCACTCGATCTTACGCTTGACACATCGTAAACATTTGGGGAATTGCTCATCACACTACTCTCGAGGGTCAATATTGCAACAACGGCAAAGCCAACTAGGAAGACAATTCAACGCATACCTTAATTCGTCGGTTCCTACAATTTGCGCAGCCTCGACTGCCACCGACAACACCCACCATACCTGCTGATGGAAAGATTTAGAATTTGACAGCGTCAATATTTACAAATGTACTATATCATAAGCATATGCTGGTGCAAATATGGCGTCGTGACATGAAAAAATCCAAGCTGACGCTGCATGTATTGTAATCTGCTGAATATGCTGACTTCTCTTGATTCCTTGCACGTGATCTGAGTCTATCTTAAGTGAGAATCTCAGAGCGACGATGAAGAAATTAGAGTAAGAAATTCTAAAATTCTAAAATTGCAATTACGGTTTATGTAAATTGAAGCATGCTGATGCTGTCTTCTCAGGATCAGGAGTAATTAAGATATTATATACATTACCGGGCAACGCCGCCCCCATTCCCAACTTAAACTAGAATTCACATATGCTGAAGCTTTGGCCTAAGATGTCCGCCACAGCTGTCGCAAACCGGTAGCAATTCAAATAATTCACGTTCAGCATCACATTTCTTAATGTCTAATCCAGGCAAAATATATCCATTGCTGGTATCATAAAATTCGGATAACTTGCTCCAAAGACATCCCCTCTCCAAAATATCAGGCAGCGCGTCTTCCGGATCAAACACAGAAAACAGCATGCACATAAAAGGGGCGCCTCCGATGAACCGTATATAGGGGACTATCGACTTCAAAATTCTTCGGAAATGTCGCTTAGAATCTGCAATTCGTCGATTGCTGTATTCGTAGGCGACGCTTGATGCTGGTTGCTGCCACGATTGCGTATACGACTTGTACATGACCGGCGCGGTGAGCGTTTCCAAGTAGGCGACAACCATTCGCGCGTAATCCATGGAGCATACCGCTTGTGTATCACGCGCATCCAGAACCATATCAGAAATAAGACATGTGAAATGGGTACGTGACCATTCCTCGTGGCTTTTCGTAGCTGGACAGCACTCTTTAGAGTGATGGCCATTCATAACTTTTGATAATGCAGCTGGTGTCGGCAAATTTGTGTTTTTACTGGCAGCCCTAAATTCATAGGCAGACATAAACTGCTCGCTAAGACTTCCTAGCTTGGTTTCGATGGCAAAGAGGTCTATTTGAAGTCGCTCTACCCGTTTCCAGCCTTCAATTGTGTTGAATTGGTCTTTCAATCTCGGCCTCTGTGCTCCTTTTCTGTCAGCATACTGATTTAGCGCAAAAGGTTGGATCATTTCTGTAAATGGGTATTCAAATAATACACTCGTCTCCTCTTCTAGCTCAGCAACGCGAAAAAGTTCTTGTATAACGCTTCTGTAGGTTGAATGGGGTCCCGGAATCGAGTCCCACAATGTCCATTCAGGACCGCACAGTAACGATTTCTCGCGAGTAATTACAGCATTGAACGCAATAATAGGAAGCATACAGTCAAAAATGAAGCGTTTTAGGCCACTCATAAGCTTCTCCGGTCCCCAACGATACAGTAGGCTACATGCTCCAGAGACAAGGTTTAGCCAACCCAGGGCGCCGGAGGTGCAGCTTGTTGCTTCATATACTGATAAAAATAATGCAGCCAGAATACTATCGTCTTCGACTGAAATCATGTTGCCGCGCATTTCGTGTGTGTGTGTTAGCGATGAATCGTTAGCAGTATATTCTGGAGAGGCAGAGAGCATTGAAGATGAAGACAGCTCAAAAACGATATCGCTCTCCGTTGCGGAAATATTGGATGGTGAGATATCCGATTCTCGCAAGACTCGCAAGTCTAGAAGATTTTTTTGCTGAGAGCGAAGCGCTGCAAGGTAGAAATTGAGCCCCGTATCTTCTATATGGCCCGCGGTGAAGTATGAGCATTTGCTAATCATTAAAGCGCGGCCTGCGTTAGGACTAGCTAAAGATCCAGCATTCATCAAGAGCAACGGCACCATATGATATATACCGCCATGTCGTTCATCATAGACATCAAAGCAAAGGGACTTTTGTGGCACACAAGTTTCCATCTTAAGGATGGAGAAGGAGAGACATTGTCGCACTACCTCGTGCCCTGGAAAAGGCGAAATGCCACTATCAATGAGTGATTTATATTTTGCAAGCGGACTGGTTTTCTTTGTGGCCCTACTTGATAAACGCTTCGATCTCCTGCTGTCGTCTGGTAACTCGTCGAAATACAGCTGACCTGGTTTCAGTAAAACGGGCTCTGGCACGACAGAGCTAAGATTCTGAGCTACGCGCTGAGTTCCAAACATAATCCCACGTTTTGGTCCATCACAAGTCAGTTTACGCTTCTCACATCGTTTGCAGATGGGAAATGTCTCGTCGCACTGCAGAATGATCGTAGTTGTTAGTAGTGCGCTGTGAAGCAACGAATACAAGCAGAAGAGGAACCTTTAACCTTCGACGTCTGCAGTTAGCACAGCCACGACTGCCTCCGGCCACGCCGACCATAGCAGCAAGCGATAAGGTGAAGGTATTTATAAGGGAGATATAGCACAAGTCAGAAGTCGATAGTCAGGAGACAATAGAGATGGGTTGGGAGATTTGACTTGGTCCCAAAGCGGCTAGTCTCGCGAGTTTTTTTATAAAGAACTACACCTAAGTTCCACATTATTATATAATATATGACTGTGAGATTACGTACCCGAACCCTTATCACATGATACCCACGTGTGCCTCATTTGCGGGCCAATCAGAGCGCGGTAGGTGAAGTGTAACCTATAACTGCCTATACATTACACATTTATGCCATAAATATTAAAGAGTGACATATGCCGCCTGACTTGCAATAAAGAGCTGCTTCCCCGTGATCTCGCGTTCTGCATCCGGCTGACCTATCCCATATTCTCCACCTCCTCTCTCGCTTTCTTCCTCCTCCTTTTCCAGTTTTGCGCCTGCTTTGTTCTTTGGCGTGGAAGGTACGTTTTGTGATTTATATTCCTCAGTCGCTCGATCCGACTACTTCGCGGCCCTTGGACGCATAGCTGCTCTGCTTGTATGCGCTCACAGACCTGTGTTGTTTGTGGAGAGTTCCCCCTGGCACATGACCATCACGGGTTCTCATCGCCTCGCGTCCGACAAAGAAAACAAGGCTAACAGAAGGTAGCTTAAATAGTCTACAACCTGCTTGAGAAATGTCAACAACAATGGCGCGGCCATCGAGTCCTCTGAAGCGTGATCTTGAACCTGACGGCGACGAGTCGAACAAACGCGTCAAAGCCAGCTCGACAGCAAACAGTTCAAACGTCGACAACGCAGGCAACTCTGATGTACCACTAGACCCGATGATAAACGTCGCGCGCTCGCTCGCGTCTGGCAACCAGCTACACATGCCTACCTCGACCGCCGCCTCGACGGTGCAAGCGCAGCCGCATCTGCCGCACCATCACGGTGATCAGTCTGGCATTCAGATGCCACATCAGTCGACCGACGCAATGAACAGCATTAGTCCGTCATCTAAGCCCCCTGTAGGTAGTGAAGAGTGGCATCGTCAGAGGCGCGATAACCACAAGGAAGTTGAGCGCCGACGACGCGAGACAATCAACGAAGGAATTACTGAGCTCGCCAAGATTGTGCCAAACTGCGAGAAAAACAAGGGCTCAATCTTGCAGCGCGCATGTCAGTATATTATGCAGCTGAAAGAAAACGAGACTGCGAATATTGAGAAATGGACGCTTGAGAAGTTGCTCACCGAGCAGGCCATTGCAGAGCTCTCAGCTTCAAACGAGAAACTCAAGGCTGAGGTTGATCGGGCTTGGAGAGAAGCTGAGGCGTGGAAGAAGACGTGCGCAAGTGCCGGGATCAAGAAGGCTGATGAGAACTAATCATTATGAGACTCATGTAGCGTGTGTCTTTTTGAATTCTGTATTTTTATAAACTATTGTATCAATTTTCTTTTTTTTTTTTCCGATATTTCTAATATTTTTGAGAGGATTTTTATTTGCGAAATATGTGATAAAGGCTGGAGTTTTGATGATTTTGTTCTACTTTTATTCAAATTAAAGGTAAAGAGGACTGTAACTGTATACTAGTGGATATTTTAATTTGAGTCTTTGATCTAATATTATATCCGTTTATAAGTATATCGTTTGAAATGTGCTTTAAGAATAGTTTCAGTGGGTACAGGTTAAGAGTCTGATGCTCTTGACACGGTGAAGCCGCACCAACTTCAAAACTGAGAGTGTACAAATCATACAATTAGCTTGCAAATATTACAGGTCACCTCATCAACTCACTAAACATTAGTCTAATCATTTCTCTGTGAGAAATGTCTTCCACTAAATCTGAGAGAGCGTGCATGGTCTGCGGAATCGTACGGACGTATAATGTAAGCCCATTTTTACAAGGCTGAAAGTTCGAGCGATCTTTTGCAATTGTCTTTGATCAGAGATTCGCGTCCATGATTCGCGAGTGACTCGTTTACTAATAAGCTGATCGTATTAGAATTTTATTGAACAAGGATGTCCAAACTGTGATTCATTACTGAGTCTGCAAAACTCGGAGGAGAACGTGCATGCGTGCACTAGTCCTTGTATGTACAGATTCGTTCCTTTCAAATGGTATGCATTGCGAATGAATAGTTACTGATAACGGTTTGATTTATATTAGCTTTTGAAGGTATGGTTGCCGTTGCAGGACCTGAAAAGTCATGGGTAAGTCAATTTACTTTTAACTCCTTGACCGGCATGTCGAATCTGTCAAAATCCTTCATATAGGCTATTCTGACACTCTAGCAGGTCGCCCGATGGCTTAGAGTCGATGGATTTCAACCAGGGATGTATGCAATTAAAGTAAGCGGGCGATTACCGGAAGAAATCATCAGCTCGCTCGACGCGCAGGGTGTTAAATATCGGCCGCGAGACGGGAGTGTGCAAGATTAATCGATTTGGGGTTTGTTTTTGCGTATTTTCAATGCTCTTTTGTAAATTATAGTAAGAGAGCGAATACACTTGAAGTATTCGGAGTGTTGTCGGAAGAAATTGATATTGACCTTCAATCAGCGACGAACAATTAGACTGCTTCGTACGATATTCTGCGTCAATTTCTTCGTAGTAGAATACGCTACTATCTATATCTTATCCGACTAAGTTCATCAAAATACAACTAAGTAAGCAACAACCTTATATGTTGATTTTACATACAATATTATTGTTCTTCCTCACAACAACAATAGACCTAAAAAAAACAAAGTTAAGCAAGAAGCAAATTTCATGCCCGAATTGAATAAATCCAAATTCCCATATACTTCACTCATTTCCCGCGCTTATCTCTCTTCGTACCCATCTTTCCACCGCTACCACCAGCGTTGCTTATTAAAATATAATCATTTATTATTGGTTGACCTGTTCATTCATAAGCATCAAATTCTATATCAGAAGATGGTGGTCTACACTTAATTGTCTCATTACTGCAGATTTTCAAGTACTCGATAGGAAGAATACAATTTGCAAAATGCCTCACCGTTTATTGAATCTTGAAAAAAAAGACGGAAACAGATTTATATTAGAGAGAGAGAAGCCAGGTGCACAATCAAAAACAAAGATTAAAGAGGAATTGGATTCGGTCTTGCGAGTTCTCTGTGAGTGACCCTTCTCGTTTCACGTTACAGTTCACGAGTAGTCTTTTTATTGGTGTTTACTGTAACACATACACAATAATAATATATATATATATATATATATTATCGCAGATTATTGACCCTTTATCAAAAGTCAACGGATAGCAAACTAGATATCAGATATCTGTAATCAACTAGCAGTTATCATGTAATTGCGGCTTAGGGTAATATATTTATTAAGCTTGCTCGAAGTAAAGATTGTTGCACATGCTACGCTTATTTTCAGCCTCATCCGTATTGATACGTACGGCCGAGTCTAGAGGATATTTTCAGAGCCGAAATATCAATAGATTTTGTAAACAGAGCATAAAAAGTATGTCTGAAAAACATGGACCGCTGGTGTGGGTAGATTGCGAGGTATGACAAGCGTGATCACATATACTTGAGACATCAGAGCTCACTCAAAACACTTACAATCCAGATGACAGGTCTCGATATCTATAATGACAGAATCATTGAAATAGCATGCTACGTAACCGATGGTGAATTGAATATAGTAGAGCCGACTGGTTTCGAACAAGTCATAAGCTGTCCCGACAAGATCTTGGATGGAATGAGTGAATGGTGCGTAACGCATCACGGCGAATCCGGATTAACGGCAAAGGTACGCGCATGCACTACTTCAACCAGACAAGTCGAGCAAATGCTTTTGAAATATTTGAAGAATGATTGTGGCGTGTCAAAGCCACGAACGGGGCTGTTGAGCGGCAATTCCGTACATGCCGATAAAGAGTTTCTACGTCGCGAAATGCCAGAGGTATTAATCTGCTCTCCCAAGCATATCTCGTTATTCTTTCTTTTACTGAAATGTGCATTGTTTATAGTTGATTGAGTTCTTACATTACCGTATCATTGACGTGTCGACAATCAAAGAACTTGCTGCACGTCGAAATCCTAAAGTAAAAGCAAACGCACCAAGGAAGAAATTGGCACACACAGCAAGAAGCGATATTCTTGAAAGCATAGCAGAGTTGCGATATTATTATGACAATTGGTTGACTGCCGAAGAGCCTTGAAATTATTTCTGATATATCTTAGAAATTCCTATCGTAAATTATTATGTTTTAGCAACAAAAAAACAAAGAAGGATATTATACGAATCATTATTCAATGGCGATATCAACGCATAGCACACCCTCGGCATCACGCGAAAGTGCATCTAGAACATGTAGACCTCCGTTATCATCAAAAGAAAGTACACTCGACGATCCCGCGTAGCGTACGCGATCGTCTTCGACTCCGCTTCGATTGGCAGCTATAAATGCCACTTTAGTCATATTCCCGGAGTGGCTTGTAGACAACTTAGTCAGGGACTGAGAGATTGGAGTCAGCCGTCTTGCCCAATACGTAATTGTGCCCCATTCCGGTCGCTGTCTCTGCTCAGCGTCAAGTGAATCAGCATTAGACGACAACCAAGCCATAGGCATTAAAATCAGTTTTACTTTTTCTTCAACACAGAAATTTGCAAATTCAAATTTGCCAAATGGGGATTCAAACCGTTCGGGATTTAAATCCATACATATTCCTATAGCAACTTTTATCGGACTCGTCTGAAGAGGCGTAGTCTCGTTTGAATGAGAGCGATCAAGCTCGAAGCTGAGAAATCCGTCTGGACCGGATGACGCGCCCCATCGCTCATCAGCCTCATAAAGAAAATGCTTGCGATAATTATGCAGAACCTTTCCCGCTGGTGATACAACCACTGCTGAATTGTAAAGAACAGTTGTGGTAGAAGATGAAGGAGAATGACGCTCAGGATAGCCCACGACGACATGGCATCCTAATCTCAATGCCGTCTGCTGCGCCCAAAGCGTTGTGTGGCCTCGTGCAGTAAGCTCAGTATAAGGTAGAATAGCGTCAGCTGAAGGAAACGCATACCCTGTGAATGCCAATTCTGGAAGGACAAGTAAATCAATTGGTGAAGATGATGCGGAATATCGCCGACGATTCAGAAATGAGGATAAGATTGCGTCGACGCGTTTAATAGTCGTGAGTACGTCGCTTCCATGGTGTGTGTTAAATTGTAGGCACGCAACAGTCAACTTTTGGACCGCGGCTGTCGCCATATCTGCTTTGGCTTGCTCACTTTTGCTTGCTTGTCAAGAACAATTGTTTTTAAATATACAGATATCTTTTGGAGAGCTGCGCGCCGCACATGGCCTTGAATTAGGGCGTCAGTATTACTCATATATTACATAACTGATATGACGTCAGTAATATTAATTTATGATTTTGGCGGGGCGAGGTCACTCAAATCACGGGCGATCTACTTCTCTTAAAGTGGCCACCTTGCCTCACTGTTTTCTACTCATTTCCGAGTCTTCGTGGCTGTCATTTTCGATATTATATCAATTCAGATATGGTTCCGGATCATTACAAGACGTTGAATTGTAGTCCTGGCGCGACACAAGCTCAGATCCGCGATGCCTACAAAAAGTACGTACAGAGAATTTGGACATTATTATCATTTATCTTTGATTTATATTAACATCTACTCTCAACAGAGCAGCACTAGGAACTCATCCAGACCGCTTCTCTAATTCTCCAGATGCGACTGCTAAATTTCAAGCTGTCTCTGACGCTTATTTTATCCTCGGCGACGCCTCTAGACGCGCAGAATATGACGAGCAATATAGATCGCAAAACCCGTATGCCGATGAGAGCAAGTATTTCTCGAGTGACGAGGAGCGGCAACGCAAATATCAGGAAGATTTTATGGGTGCTTTTGAGGAAATGTTTAGAGATTCGGGTATGCAGCCTGAAGATTACGCCAGTGACGACGGCAGAAGCAGCACCGACGATGCAGCGGCCGCAGATCATTCGTCAGATTCGCCGCGCCGTTCGAGATTCTTCACCGTCATCAGCGGCGCAGCTGGTTCAGTGCTTGGATTCACGATTGCTAATATTCCTGGCGCATTAGCTGGAATGGCGATTGGTGCTAAACTAGGTAGTATTAGAGACGCGAGGGGAAAATCGGTGTACGCAGCATTTCAGGAGATGCCGCAAGCAGAACGGGCCAAGATACTTGCTGAGCTTGCGCAGAGGGTGTTTTCATCAACTTTGAGATGAGGTAGATGTATCATTATTCGTAATGTAATTTATTTGAATGTATGTAAAGCTCATAATAAATATCAATAATTATATAATACCAGCCTGATTTGAAAGTAGCCTATTGATTTTGAATAAATCCAGATATTCAATATCCACAAATCACAATGGAGCACTGCTGTGTCTTATATTTTGTTGCTTGAAATAGAACTAGATGTAGAAATAGACAAATGTTTTGCAAATTCTGTACAGTTGGCTCAATAGTTGTGCAGTGAGGATATAAAAAGAATCTTTCATAATTACTTTGCTTGTTGAATAAATAATTTCATTGATATCCAAAAGTTAATTCAGACATTTTGATTCCACTGCCGATTTGATTTGACTCCTAAGTGAATTGAACTGCAATATTTTTTTCTTGTTATCCAACCATAACTCTCAGTCTATAAATATTTGCATAACCTAAAAATTTATTCAAATTGTAGTCTGAATGAGTAGCAAACTTCAGTAGAAATAAATGAAAGTACACGAAAAGTTGAAATAGCAACTTTAATTCCTGCGGCTTAGGAAATCAATTTCAGAAATAGCTCAAGATTTTTGTAGAACTCATCTTCACTCCGCTTCTACGATATAAAAAAGTTTCCAGAATAAACTATACATGAAGTACAAAAGATTTTACAGGAAATATTTTAAATGAGTGAAACATACGAAGAATTGCTCACTCGTCATCGTCGTGAACAGCGAGATTTAATAGCTACGACGACTTCACTAAAGAAATCAGTTACAAAGGGAGAGAAAAGGAAAAAGAAGGAAATTACAGCGAAATGCGAACAAATGGAGCGGGATTTAGCTGCGAAACAGTTTGACGAAGTGCAAGCTTTTGAAAGTAGAAATGATACTGGTAAAGGTGAACAGGAGAGGGAGAATAATAAAAATGAAGAAGAAGCAGAAGAAGAGATCTCAGCCGATCAGTTACTTGCTCAATTGTCACTTGCAATTAAAACCACAGACGATCTCTCCACATCACATTCATCAACCGATCAACAACAACAGGAACAACAGCAGCAGCAACCTAAATCAAAGAAAAACAGACAAAAAGATAGACTTGCGCGCAAGAAAGCAGCGCTAGATCAAATGGCTGCCGAGGCCGCTGCGGAAGCTGCCCAGACTCCAGACTTGAGAAAGATTGAGATGGAAAATATAAAATCGTTAACGGAACGATTAGGACTAGTCGAGTACGATGTATGTTCTTTCTTCTTTATACTGTTCTACAGTGATAATTCGAAACTAACACACGCACAGATTACACCCGATGGTCATTGTCTTTTTGCATCATTAGCAGATCAACTCAAGTTCCGTCACAAGCTTTCATCGGCACCGACTATTTCCTCACTACGCACTTTAGCGGCAACACATATCCGCGGCGATCCCGACACTTTTGCTCCCTTCCTCTTTGACGAAACGACAATGAGTGTTCGCGAACTAGAACCATATTGTGTTGAGCTAGAGTCGACCGCCGTATGGGGTGGCGAGATGGAGATCCTGGCTATTGCTAGGGAATTTGATTGTGCGGTAAATGTGATTATGAGTGGACGCGCGAGGCTGCGGATGAACGAAGAAGGCAAGAATGCCGAGTTGTGGGTGGCGTATTACAAGCATAGTTATGGTCTCGGCGAGCACTACAACTCGCTCCGAGATAAGTCGTAGTATAAATACATAAAGGGCATTGATAGCCAGAGCAAGAATTGTAAATACGTGCTCAGGGAAAAAAGCACCAGACGTAATCGGGTTCGGCAATTTTGCAGATAAACACGAACACGAAGCCGAGAGGCGCCAAAACAAAATGAATACGCCATTTCCATCGCGACAGTCTAGTCTCTCTCTGTTTCTCTCTCTCTCTCTTTTGTTCTAGAGACTAAGAATCAAGATGAACTGGTTTCGATTATCTGTAGTGATTGCAGTATTATTGCCGATATACTATTACCTAGACACATATGTTCTTCCGACTCTCTATATATTTGACCCTGAAGTTCTGCAACAAATAGTCACTGTACAAACCCTCTCTTTTCATTACGAGAACCTTTTTTGAAAGAACAGAGATATTAATGATTGACGTAGGATTCACTGGCAACGGCTCCAAAGGACAATACTACTGCACTATTCGTCGAGATTAATCGTCGGTTGAAAAACGAATATGGCGACAATATAAATGAATTCAATACCGACGACTGGATTTTCAATAATGCTGGAAACGCAATGGTAATTGTGTCTCCTTTCTTTTTTCTTATTCTTTATAATGATCTAATCAAGAAAATGGCTTAGGGATCAATGTTTATTCAACATGCGTCAATTTCAGAGTATTTGATTTTCTTTGGTACTGCTCTCGGAACTGAAGGTCATACCGGTGTTCATCCGAGCAATGATTACTTCTATATACTTAAAGGCGAGCAATGGGCTCATTCGTTAGGAAACCCAGAACCAGAGGTATTCTTTCCATCTCTTTAATTTTTGTTTTGACGAAAATAACTGCTCCCTGTGGATTCGAAGATATTGACGTCGTTGTAGATCTATCGACCTGGTGATATGCACTGGCTTAAACGCGGAACTGTCAAACAATACTCAATGCCATCAACCGCTTGGGCCCTCGAATTAGCACAAGGTATTTCTTTATTTTTTTTATTTTTAAATCTCATTCATTCTTGAAAAAAAGAGAAAACAATAATTAACTAACTGCAAATCAGGCTGGATCCCGGGCATGCTACCGTTCGGATTAGCAGATACTGTCTTTTCGACTCTAGATTTCAGGACATTTGGTCGTACTGCATATTTCACCGCCAAATCAATGTTTGAATGTGCGTTACGTGGCAAGTTTTAGCTCCTATGTATTTTTACAGTATATATCAGTGTGTGTGTGTATATTAAATCAGCAAGGAGTATATTTTCGTTTCATCAGAAATGAGAGAGCTTTTAAAAATAGTATTAATTAGAACGGAAAGGGAGCGGAAGGAGGAGGAACTTTCATTCATTTATATAACACATAATACACTAAACAAAAAGAGGAAGAAATTGTGATCCAAAATTCTACAAAACGTTTATTAATTAATTTATAACACCAAAAAAAAAATTTCGTTTAGATCTTGGCCTTCTCCTCGTACGCCTTTTGCAGACGAGCCGCAACAGCGTCAATGTACTCCTCAGTAGTGACATACGACGAACGGTCCTTCTTGCCTTGAGCAAGAGCAAGATCCTTAGTCATGATACCGTCGAGGTTGACGGTGTCGATGGTGGCGGCCTCGAGAAGCTTGGCAAATTCAATGACGTCCGGAGTCTCGTCGAGCTTTCCGCGCTGCTCGATACCACGGGACCAGGCAAAGATGGAAGCAATTGAGTTGGTAGAAGTTTCACGGCCCTTCTGGTGCTCGCGGTAGTGGCGAGTGACGGTACCGTGTGCGGCCTCGGACTCGAAGGTCTTTCCATCGGGGGTGACGAGGACCGAGGTCATGAGACCGAGAGATCCGAAACCCTGGGCGACGATATCAGATTGCACATCACCATCGTAGTTCTTCATGGCGATGATGAAGCCACCCTTGGACTTGATCATTTGGGCGACCATGTCGTCAATGAGACGGTGCTCGTACCAGATACCCTGGGCCTCGAACTTGTCCTTGAACTCCTTGTCGTAGATTTCCTGGAAGATGTCCTTGAAGCGACCATCGTAACGCTTGAGGATAGTGTTTTTGGTAGACATGTAGAGAGGGTAGTTCTTCTGGAGGGCGAGGGCAAAGGAGGCGTAGGCAAAACCGCGGATGGACTCGTCGGTGTTGTACATGGCGAGACCGATACCAGGTCCCTTGAAGTCAAAGACGGTCTGCGAGGTAGGCGCGGAGCCATCGGCGGGGGTGAAGGTGAGCTCAAGCTTGCCGGCGCTGGGGAGGACGACGTCGGTGGCCTTATACTGGTCACCATGGGCGTGACGACCGATGATGATGGGTTCAGTCCAGCCGGGGACGAGACGCGGGATGACGGGGATGACAATGGGCTCACGGAAGACGGTACCGCCGAGGATATTACGGATAGTGCCGTTGGGGGAGAGCCACATCTTCTTGAGCTTGAACTCTTCGACGCGGGCCTCGTCGGGGGTGATGGTGGCGCATTTCACACCGACGGAGTATTTCAGGATGGCCTCGGCGGCGTCAGTAGTCACTTTGTCGTCAGTCTTGTCACGGTATTCGATGCCGAGATCGTAGTACTTGAGGTCGATATCGAGGTAGGGAAGGATGAGCTGGCAAGAGAGAGTTAGAGAGAGCAATGAAAGGTGAAGCGTATAGTATGAGAAGTATGACTAATATGAATGATTTCGGACAGATCGGGATCATTGATCGATGGCAATATTCAGTCACTCAATTATTCCAGCAATTGATTGAGCAATTGCATCAGAATTGAAGAAAGAACGAAAGTATGAATGAAGAATCGATGGATCAGAGAATCAATGAGTCAATAAGTCAATGAATCCGAGATCATACACATACGACACACAACTTCTACGCCCATACTATGTAGACACAGCAGAAAGCAATTACCTTATCCTTGATGAACTGCCAGATGATACGGGTCTGCTCGTCACCATCGAGCTCGACGATGGGGTTCTTGACTTTGATTTTGGTAGAGACTGGAGAGATGTTAATAAAGCAGAAAAGGTTTTCGCTGATGCAAAAGAAAAAATCGGGTGAGAAAACGCACGTCCGGCCATTGCAAGGTAGTTTATGCGACTGAAAGAAGAAGAAGAAGAAAGCAGAGGTCTCTTTGAGGAAAGCAGACGCAGACGAGAAGAGAAGACCATTTCGGAGAGCGCGCGGGCGGGCGAGGAGAGGATTAAATAGGTTGTAAAGAAGTACAATTGTAGCGCGCGTGTGCGAGTATCCGGGCGGGGCCTGCTAATAGATGTTACCCGGACGCAGTATTTGTATATATATTATTGCGAATTATGGGAATTGATATTCGAGACGCTGGCGCAGAGAATACAAGCTGTAATGCTTTATAATAGTTATAATAATAATAATAGTAATAATACAGCGATACAAATATCATGTATCTTTTCTCTGATTGGCTGGCCTCCGACCCCCAGACTCAAATCCGGAGCGCGATCGGCGGGATTCCAATATCCGACACTGTTGAGCCGCACTACGGATGTCTGTAATCGTCTTGGTATGATGAAGTAAGGTGTGTGGAGTTGAGGAAGACGATAGCAGAATGATAATAGATGATAATAGACGACAGTATATGATTTAGCTGCTTGCCGTATTTACTACGTAGATATATCTACAGGTATCATACAGCTCGTTGCTGTGGAATTACTCTGCGCAGCCGTCTGCAGGATCCAGAATACTCCGCATTTGCTTACACTAACATATCCACCAGCTATTCAACTCTTCGATAGCACTCTTCTCTTCTCTTTCTCTTCTTCTCAGTCTGTTCTGCTATTTCGTCAATTATGCATATGTATCTACAGCCGAGGCCTCGTCGGTCTGCTGTTGGAAGGGCTCTCTCTTCAATCGCTCTAATCTCTCTTCCCCGCGTTTTCTGCCTCTCTTGTCTCTCCGTCTTTTGGCCCGGCTCCGTCATTCTTCCGTATCACGTGTAAACAATCTCCTACTAGATAAACTGGCAACATCTTCTAGCAAAAGTGAATTAAATATCGTGCTATTAACTGTACTTTACTACTAGATTTACAAACGTCAAATAAACATCAATAACAGAAAAACATCAATCAACGCCAAATGATTATGACTACTTCCATGCCTCATGTGTTCATTCTCATTCTCAACTTTCATTCTCAACTCTCACTCTCATTCTCACATTCTCAATCTTCCCTACAAAGCCATGCTCTTCTTGATACGCGCAATCGCCAATCCAGGGTTCAATCCCTTCGGACACGTCTTTGAGCAGTTCATAATCGTGTGACATCTATACAACGACATTGAGTTCTGCAGCGCGAGCTTACGCTCCTCCGTGGCATGGTCTCGACTATCTGCCAGCCATCTGTATGTCTGCAGCAAGATGGCAGGGCCTAAATACTCGGACTGGTTCCACCAGTACGACGGGCACGAGGTCGAGCAGCATGCGCACAAAATGCACTCGTACAATCCATCAAGCTTCTTGCGGTCTTCTATCGACTGCAGCGTCTCCTTCCCATCAGCAGGGTACTCACTGCGCTGTAAGAACGGCTTAATTGACTTGTACTGTTTGTAGAACTGCGTCAGGTCCGGAACAAGGTCCTTCACAACAAACATATGCGGTAAAGGGTACACCTTCGTCGTCTGCGCAGTATCAGTGTTGATCCGGCATAAACAGGCAAGCGTGTTGGTTCCGTTGATGTTCATCGCACACGATCCGCAAATACCTTCACGGCATGACCGGCGCAATGTCAATGTCGAATCCTGCTCGTTCTTGATCTTGAGCAACGCGTCGAGCATCATCGGACCGCATGCGTTCAAATCGACATTGTACGTCTGCATCCGCGGCTTCGACGTCGGATCGTCGGGACTCCACCGGTAAATCTGGAATTGCTTCATACGCGGCGCCTTCGCTGCTTGCACTGGCTCGGCGGCGGCTGTCGCGAGACCGCGGGCCGTGATTTGTAGCGACCGCGTAACTCTTCTCAGAGTAGTTCTATACGAGTTCATTGTGAATATGCGGTGAAGTAAGAGGGGGACTATGCTGAAAAAAAAGGTAGGCGATAAGTAGGCGCAACGGAATAAGCCTGCTATTTACGCTGCCGCTTCCCCGCCGAAGCGTTACCGCGAAGCAGTAATCACACGACTTCCGATTGGCTGAAATCGAGCTCGACTGTTGCGGCAATATGGCATATATGCTCAAAATGTTTAGTGCATAGCGAGAGCCAGATTGATTGGCTCTGCTCAAACCCCACTTAATTTATCTGCTTACTAACAACTTATATATGTTTTGTCCCTATAATTATAATACAATGTAATCTCTCTAATATCTGCCATCAACATATCCCGGCAGCTTTGGATCGTGAATTTGGCATTTCACACTCACAATCTCATGTTCCCATCTACCGTTGCTATCCTTTTTGGCAACTAGCGCCGTCAAATAATCACCCTTATAGCAGCGACTATCAAGTCCCTTACTATACTCCCTTATCGCAAGTCCGGTCTTTGCATCATGCCCATACAGCACCGTTCGGCGCTCGGAAGGCGGAAGCGTCTCTTGATAATCATTCCACACTTCATTCCACAATATCCCATCACGGGTAGGCGAGGCCGTAGAATTATCGGGAGGTATAATGGTGCGCATGTATAGCAACACCGCTGGATCTTGTTCCTCAAGCGTCGCAACATTCCACATCAATCCCGCATGCGTCGCAGATACTTCACCGTGATCTGCGCCAAAAATCTGCTCGGGAACCCGTAGAATCAACGGGCATGAATCTATATATGCAATTTGCTCGTCGGTAGCCTTCTTGATGATTTTCTTTTCGTCGGCAAACACGTGTACAAATCCGCCTTCGCCGGCGTCGAAATCACCAGATTGGAATTCATCGTCAAGCTCGTGCTTCATGCAGTCATCATCATCGTTATCACCATGAGAATGAGTATCATAGACTCGTCCGTGAATCGCAAAATGATGCTGCATGACCAACTTTCCGGATTGAACTTTCTTAACTTTAAGATTGTCAATAGTTATTGGCTCATCATCGTCATCATCATCGAAATGCTCCAAATCACCACTCTTTGTGCCATCCTTAAGCCGATCACGCACATCATTGTCAAACGTCTGGCGATGCTTCTTTGCGTACCGTCTAAGCAGTGTATTCTCGTGATTACCGCGCACGCATGCAGCATCTAGCTCCATCGCAAGTTCAAGCACGGCAATCGAATCCGGTCCCTTTGAGATAAAATCACCAAGCAAAACTAATTTATCTTTACTCTTGTCAAATCCGACCTGCTTCATCAATTCGGCAAACTCAACATTACATCCATGAATGTCGCCAACAAACACGAGTCGCTCCTCTGAAGACTGAGGCATTAGTTCGGCAGGGTAGTCGGCGACCTTGACTGTTGGAGTAATGACATATGCAGTCGACTGCCTGTTAGGCACGTACACAAACAGAAAGTACACAATCGGTACCAGCACTGCAATCCCGAGCGCGAAAAGACACAGTCGTTTGTTTAGTCGTCTCGGCTTAGTATACGGTCGACCAAGTAACTGCACTCCATCAGCATCATCAGCGGATTCTTGATTAGACTCACGTAGTGCGCCGTCAATACCAGCAAACCCCGACAAGGCACTTCGAACGCGATGCGGGTTGTCAGAGTATAGTCTGTCGTTCTTCGGTGGCGGCATTCTGGCAAATGGCGACGTCGACCGCGAACGGATCGATGACGAGCTTTGAGATTGCTGCTGTAGAGGGTCCGCCATCTTCGCAAGACGAATATAAAAACCAGATCTTTTCTTTTCTGCTGAATTGTCCCCCAGCTTCTAGTCGTTGAATGTAAGATTAAAAAGAGGATGTTCGAGCTCGAGAGCACAAATAGGTTCTTAGCTTGCACGTGCTTGTGAATTTACGTGGCGACTGGCTGATTTTCAATTGTTTGCGGACTGGATCTTAGATATGGGCTAGGGCTTTTTAAATTCGCGCCTTCTGATTATCTGATCTTCTCTTTCTCTTATCGCTTTCTGTTACCTGATTTTCTTCCTGTGGGCGCCGTGTCTCTATTATGGACTGCGATTTGCAATCTCTTATGATTATTACCATAGAAAATTACTAACAACAGTAGTTGTCGATATTGTTGACACTACGACGAATTCTGATCTCTCTAATCAAAAGAAAAAAAAAATCTGCTCTGTAACAGACAGAAATGCGCGCGCTTTCGATTTATAGCTGGCCGAGAAGCATGTCTAGGGTCAAAACCTGCCTCTCTTGCGCTGAATTGTCGAGTCGGAGAAAAACTGTCATTCTTGCGATTGCTTAGCCTCCACTAGTTAGTAAGTGAGAAACCTAGTTTGATTTGGGTTTAGGAGTTATACCCTTCTTTGCTTTCCTTATGTTTTTCTGTTAGTGCGGTTTCTTGTTTTCAACCCCTGAGAAGAAAGACAATCAAAGAAGAAAAACTACAGTATTTCTCGAGAGCATATCGTCATTTGCCCATGTTCAAGGAAGCGACTTTGCGGGGGTCTATATACTCAACAAGCGCTATTATTCAAGAAATTTTAACTGCATATCGTGTCATATTTTGCTTCTGTAGATGTTACGTAATTAAATAACAAATCAATGAAGACGCTAAAAAAAATGCGTTTGTGGAAACTATTGAGGAGGCTTTGATTTGGCAGTATCTCTTAGAGGTTACTATTATTTCATGAAATGCAAGGCATTAATACAAAGACTTGTGATAGCCTTTAATACATTTAATACCACTAGTTATTGACAATATCGTTTTGAGTATTTGAATGCGGATTTGTCAATCCTAAATATAATATTAGTAAACAGTGACGTAATCACAGCGTTCGTATTTCTTCGAGAATCAGTCCAGCTTCAGACGCAAGTCGACTTTAGCAACATCAGCAACAAAATGATAACGCGTTCAGGCTTCTCTAGGCTTTCCCAAACAGCGATCTCTCGGAGCTTCATATCTACGGCACGAATTTCTTTGCACATCTGTCATCAAGGTTGCCCTCTGCAACCGCAAGTATTGCAGCGACTACCATCATCAAATCTGAACATTTACCGTCGTCATCTCTCATATTCTTCCTCACCTTATGTCCAATCTCCGTCAAAATTCTGGACAAGAAGGAAACTGTTTTTTGCTGGAATAGTTTCAATAGCAACACTTGCCTACATCGTTTTTCCCTCTCATAAATACCCAGCCGAAGTAGCGGATTTGATCCGGCAAGGCCTGTACGCCGAACGCAAGGAATCAGATCCCGACCGCTATGCCACCGCTTTGGATTTTTTTCTTGCTGCGCTTGAAGTTGCGGATAAGCTAGGCATGGAAAAGATCAGTCCAGAGTACACTGGTTTACAAATCAAAGCGGCGAGTATGCTCGAGTTAATGGGTTCCGAGACACAGGCGTTTGGGATATACAAGCAAATGCTCCAATTCGGCACCGAATGGGCTGTATCCAATTCTCGGCTATGGACAATCTGGCCATCGGCTCAGATGCTGACCTACCTCCGCGTCTGCGTGCGCGGTCTCGAATTATCAGAGCAAGTCAATGATAAAGTAGAGATGCTGCATTACACAGCCGTTTGGATCGATTTAATGCAGGGCGGCTTACCTGAATCCTATCATTCTATTCTCAAAACCCGCGCGACTACGTGGATAAGAGACTTACAGCAGACGCAGGGTTGGTCGGCGCAGCTCACCGATCCAACTGACGGCTCGACCCTTGATTTCAACGCACTCGGCGAGCTCAAAATCGCAGACGAATCATACACTTTACCGCTCTTCCCGACAAAAGATGAGATCACGCAGTTTCAAAAATGGCGAGTCAATGATGATCTGGATGACACTTTGCTGCTAGCAAGAGACTTTTTCGCAACAGTATGTATAGAACTCATGCTTCCAAATATTGGACTGGAAATCAAGAAAGAAAATATCCGTATGATGCAAATGTTTGATTTGCCTCTACCTCGCATCTTACGCACAGAAGTCGATATATGCTCAGGATACTACGTTGCCTACGAATTGTCCACTGTCTCTGAAGATCCTCAAAAACGGAGCCATGGCCCGAAATTGCTGGCAATCTCGCAGGAATGCTACAAATCTGTTCTTGCCACAATCCAAGAAATCCGCAACTCGTCAACCGAGCGAATTAATTACACACCTGAAGATTATGAAGATTTAGAAGTGTCAAACTCGCTGGCCGTCTACGGGTTAGGCGTGATTGAAGCTAAACAGAAAAATTACCCAGAAGCAATGAGATTATTTAAAGAGGCGCGAAGTCGCGCATTGGGTGCGCAATTACCTGAATTAGTTGAAAAATTAAAAGAGGAATGGGACGAGCTTATTGCGGAGATGACGGCGGATCAGTTTACAAATCGGGATACGCTGGCGGATGCTGCTCAATATTTGGGATCGATTAATGATTTACCCAATTCAAGCCAAGCGTGAAGAAAGGGAAAGAGAGGGAGAAAAATAAGATAAGACTGTACTGTACATATTAACGTTTCGCTTCAAATTAGACTTGGCTAATAAAATTTTTGTACAATTGCCATACTTCGACGCCGACATCGTCATTTATAATGTTATCATGTCCCGGCGCAACATTGGATTTAACACTGATTCTTTCTACGGTAAACTTTGCACGTAGGCTATCCCAAAGATTATTTTTCTCTTCGATTGTTAATCCGCGATTTTTGTAACCGATAAATATTCTTGTTTTTCCAGGCGTGCACAAGTCGTCTAGGCTGTTTACCAGATCGCTAAAAAATTCTTTGTTTCTAAAGTTAGTTTTTATATCTTTCCTAAAAAATAAAGGAGATACACTCACCATTTTCGTAAATTAAATCACAGGCAACGATAACATCAAACGGGGCTTGAATCAATTTCTGCACGCTCCTTCCCCATATATACTCCTGAATATTAATGACATCAGCAATCGAATATTGATTCTTTAAGTCTTTTACATTTTCAGTTATAAGCGGTAAAGCTTCCTCCAAATCCGTCAACGTCAGCCTCGTCTCTTTATTCGGAAAGATGGTTTGAATTCTTATTAATGTAGACAATCCAACCGCTCCATTTCCGGTTGACAGGTCTAAGATATTAAACGAGTCTTTATCTCTAGAATACTCGAAAACTGCCGTAGATACAAAAAATGCCGAATCCCAGATCTTTCCCGGAAGATCAGAAACTGATTCTTTAATGCTCACAAACTCTGCAGCGGAGATATACAACGGCCGTAAAGTACTCATTGGCTGCTCATCAACTGATTCAGATAATGAAAATGGTCCAATAAGCAATGGTACAGCAAGCAGATCAGCACTGAGTTGCAATGAAATGTGTAGGTAAAATTCTTCTTGACAGTCAACGAATTCATTCGTCTTTAGATAAAATGAGGCGGCGCCACGATTATCGCCATGGAATCCATTAAACGATAATCCTGGATAATAGAAATCGAGCAATTGAGAATCAACTTTAGCCTCATGTACAGAAATCTTGGATGTGATCGTCATTTGTCTAGCGCTCACCACCGATACATCAACTTTTAAATCCGTAGTTGGAGAAATAACCTGCTTTGGGAATAGATTCATTTCATTCACAATTGCCAAGTGCACAGTTATAATCGCATCTTCCGAGAACTCAAGAATGCAACTAGGAAATGGCTCACAAGCCATTAATCGAAACAGCATACCTCCCCATCGTGTCATCAAGTTATCGCGCGCAGAGCCGTCAGCGGGTGGCTTGTAGAATTGCATATTCTCTGACGAGAGCGCTGTGGTGGATCGAGAAAGTAAAGTTTTGAATGTCGCGAGGAATTTGGTAGAGATCGACACGTATACCTTTTGATCTTCATCTTGTCTGTAGTGTCCTAGAGGATGCAAATTATCAAGAATACACTGCTGCATCGACAGAGTCTTGGTTCCTTCTTCAGCCAGCTGAAGCTCTAACTCAGTTGCAGTCATAATTTTCAAAAGAGACTCGACATCTCTGGCTGCCATTGCTGGTTTATCTCTAGCAAAGCAACATTCTGCGCGTAAAATGTATGCCAAGATTATCATAAATCGCGATTCTTGATTTTCAGGCTTAATTGCAGCTAAAGAATCTAGCAGTAAGCAGATCTCATACTCTGCTTGCCGCCCATTTCCTTTCACTGTGGTTTTTGCCGTCTTTTGATTTCGTCCTGGGTTGAGTGTGTGTAGATCGAGACGAGGATACTCGAAGAAATCCCAATTTCGAGATTTCCAGGCTGCGAATGATCGAAGGAGAATTGCCCATTGTGTAGCTTTCACATTGTCATTACTCGGTATTTCAATCGCTAACTTCTGTAATTCTTGAAAATGTGAGGCCATCAAATGAATTTTGCACATGTGCACTTAAACCAGACTGACCGGGTTACTAAAAGACAAGTGTATGAAATTAAAAATAAGGTTTTGACGCGTCCGTTTGCTAAACCAGGGGTAATAGTAATAATATAGTCGCGTCTCTTGTTACAAAACATATTGCAATTTGCTATAATACTATAAACTATGAGCGCAATGTGGAAGCAGCTGCGGATACCTGGAAAGGTGAGTGTTTTTTTCTTGATAAAGCAAAATAAATCTCTCTAAGTGCAGGTCATAATATTTAGGAAGTCTCGCTTGATTGGATATTACCCAGCGGGCAGTCCTTCAGATGGAAGAAGGATGATGGAGAATGGTATACCCACTTTCCCTCATGATAAATAGCTAATCAAGAGCTAACTTTCTGTTGTCAGGATTTCTGTTATTCAAGATACAGTCGTCATCCTCCGTCAAGATGCAGATCTCAATATCACATACCGCACTTTAAGCCCCGACCCGCTTTCCAAAGGTTCAAGTTCTTCAGTCCTCCCATCCCCACCCGCATCTCCCGCTCCTCTCTTTGAAATCGACAGCGCAATACACGATTATTTCAATTCCTCAATAAAGCTTTCTTTACTTTATCGGGAATTCAGCGTCAGAGACAAGTATTTTAAAAGTATTGCGGCGCGATTTGCGGGTATTCGAATGCTTAGACAGGATCCCTGGGAATGTCTTTGCAGCTTCATATGTAGCAGCAATAACAGCATAAAACGTATTACTCAGATGGTACTTCTAATTTCTTGATATCTCATTATGAGAGCCTACGAGCTAACAAATCTTATACGTCGCAGGTAGACAATCTCTGCCAGACATACGGTACATACATCACAACCTATAACGGGACAGAATACTACACATTCCCACGCCCCAGCTCAATTGCAAAATCCCCGACCACAGTCTCAAAACTTCGACAGCTAGGATTCGGTTACCGCGCTGAATACGTATACAAAACGGCTAAAGCCGTTTCAGATTGGGAAATTGCTAATAACTCCTCGCTATCAAATATACGCGGAAAGCCTTACGATGAAGTTCGTGAGTTTTTGCTCCAATTTACCGGAGTTGGACCAAAAGTTGCTGACTGTGTGGTATGTTAAAACTTTCAGAAAAAGTTATCTAATTTGCTTCTTGGTCTATAGCATTTGTATATTGGGCAAGACTAAATATAGAGTTTTTAGGCACTAATGGCATTCGATTGCCACGAGTCGGTACCAATTGACACTCACGTATGGAACATCGCTAAACGTCGCTACAACCCAAAAACAAAAATGACCACAAAGGCAATGTCAAAAGTAGTCTACGACGAACTTTCACTTTACCTACGCGATCTATGGGGCCCGTTTGCGGGTTGGGCTCAGGCTGTAATTTTCATTTCAGAACTTCATAAAGACAAGTGAACCAATTTATTATTTTTATAGTAGTGCATATATATAATGTATTAGTTATAACTTTCCATAAATAATAAATAATCCTTGCTGCGTCATTATTAATAGTATAGAATAATTGAGTAGCTCATTGGAAAAAATTGCAGCTCCATTTTAAAATGCTCCAAACAAATTCACAACGAAAGCAAATACGTAACCACACAAATACAAAAGAAAGAAGGAAAAAAAAAAAAAAGGCAGGAAGATATTACGGTAAAAAAATTGCTTAGCGGCAAGCACCTCACACCGCAAACGGATTTAACGTCCGCACCGTCAAACACGGTAAGCTTTTGCCCACGTCGGCTCGCAACAACACAGGCACATGCGTCAACTCTTTAATCTCTTGAATTAACTCGTCTCCATTCACACGCGTCACAACATCACCTAAATATGCAGCTAACGCACTCGTATCCGCCTCGTCTGCCTGCTCAATCGCATTCATTTTTGTCATCGATGCCGTGCGCATCGGTTTCTCCTTCAATTCTCTTGATGGTGACCTCTTCATCGGCGAACCAGGAAGACTCTTGGAAGAGATCGCGAGCTCTGCTGGGTTCTCTCCACTTTCCGAAGAAACACGTTCCTCAAGCGACAATGAAGAGATATCAATTTTCTGATTATCCTGGGCTACGGCAGATCTAATGCTTGACGCTCGTCGTTGAGATCCTCCATTGTAATCCGACGATCGTTCGCGTTCTTCTTCAGGAACATACGTCGCCGAATCAACTCCTTTCTCCCAGTACAATTCAAGACACCTAGTATTTTTGTCAAACTCAGCTTTGACTAGCGGAAGTTGATCACAATGAACTCGCTTTTCGACACCAAACTCGGGAATCAGTACGTCAAAAGCAGATTCGTAAACGCTAATCACGACGGCGTCACGAATAAGCTGGCCGGTAGATGCGCTTAGATTGCTAATTGCTTCGCAAAGAAAAAGGTGTATAGATTGTTCTTCCGCATTTTTGGCTGCGTCCTTTCGGTCATTGCAGTGATCTGCTAATTTAGAAAGCGACTCCAAATCGGGAGAGTATTCCTCTGCAAAAAAAGGTTAATTAACTGCTAGAACATGATATACTATAACAATGATACTACTCACTGTTATTCAAAATAGCATCCAATTGACGGTGTACTAAGATATCCGCATATCTCCTTGTTGGCGACGAAAACGTGGTGTAGAGCGGCAAATTAAGTAGGTAATGCATATAATCGCTCCGCTGCTCCACTTTTCCGGCACAGAAATACTTCGCACGAGTTACAGTTTTCAAGAGAAGTGCCTCAAGTCCCTTGCGCGTATCGGCATCTTCAATCTGGAATAGGCTGCTTTGCAGCTTCGCACTGGACGAGCCATCGAAATTTAACCCCAGAATCGACATCTTCTCAAGGAATGCGTCAAGTCGATGCACATTAGGAGGCGAGTGACGACGCAAAAATGCTCTTTCGCCAAGCTTTTGCACTAGAATACTGGCAACAATAGAATTGATCTTGATCATGATTTCATCAACTAAAGACGAAGATTGATGTCGCTCAAATATGTTCACTTCGGCCGGAATCCGTTCGTCTTCAAGTTGATCCAACAAATGTAAGTGTGGTAAGTCAATCGACCGAGCATTCAATCTGCGCTTCCGGAATCCCTGTGCGATCGACTTCAAAAGATCCAAAGTCTCACTAACTTTGCTGTCCTCTGATCTAAGATCATTCGTCGAAACCATCGCATAGGCATTTACCGAGCTCTTACCCAGCCATAAATTCGAAATATCAAAAGTGTTCAAGTTAACATCCAGAACAACACTGAATGTGAAGCGAGTTTTTTCGACAGCCAGCGACAAGAATTGCTCGAGTAACTCATCAGGCAGCATAGGCACTACCTTCTCCATCATGAACACTGACGTTCCGCGCTGATTTGCTTCTCGATCAAGAGGGGTATTGGGATGAATATAAAAGCTCACATCAGCAATATGAACACCGATCTGCACGATAGCGTCGCTGGTTTTGCGAATATGTACAGCCTGATCAGCATATTTTGATCCCTTACTGCATAAGGCGACAACAGTCTCATCCGCGAAAGATCGGCGACTAGAATCAGTGCTTTCAAGTTTAGATAACGACAATAAGCTGCTCAATACAGAGTCTGTAAATTGATCATTCATAAAATTGCTATCTCGCAGAATAGCGTTAATCTCAACTGAGTGATCACTAGCTGGTCCCAAAGACTCAATAAGCATTCCAAACGGATGGAGAGAAGTTATGGGCCACCGCTTGATCGACGCCACAAACACTGTATTTGCATATTTCTCGTGGTTTTCAACAAAGTCCTTCGGTGCCTGTTCAGTTGGGATTGCAATCAACGGTACGCGCTTATCGGTCGGCTTAAACCAAACGATCTTTGGTTTGTCAGTCCGGCCCAAGTCATGCCTGTTATCGTCCTTCTTTTCAGACTCCTGCTTCTCCTTGGCAGCCTGCGACGACGGTCTCAGCAAACCCAAAGACCCACTGTAAACCTGTCCAGGGATACGTTCAATGACTGCAACAACATGACCAGCATAAAGCGGCTTGCTAGAATCGCTAATCTCATCTTCTTCGACTAAAAGAAGCCCTTGTCCTTCAACTTCGACATCGTCATTCTTCTTCTGTATCGGTCTCGTGCGCAGACTTCCACGTCTCTGAAGACCAGACTGAGTCTCTTCGCCTTCTTTTCTCTTCTTCTTCTCCTCTTTTTCGCGCTTGGATCCCCATACTTCATCGACAGTTAGTAACTCAACAGCTACCAAATCTCCTTCAAGCGCGCGGTTGCGATCTTTTGATCCGCAAATATATATATCAGCATCAAGAAGTCCATCAGTCGAAACATAGGCGTCCGACCTATTCTTCTTATTCACGCGCAGGATACCAGTAACCAAGCGGCCTTCAGCTACTAGCGCCGGAATAGACGCCTGCGAGAGATACGGTAGAAAGAGTGACTTGCGCTGCTGTTGTTGCAATTGCGACATTTGCTGAGGTTGAGAGGGAAACTGCAGTTGAGGATGCATAGGAGCGAAATCTTGCATCATACTGCGACCTGATCCTTGCATCTGGCCCATCGGAGGAGGAGGCTGCGATCCCTGGCCAGCATTGATCTGCTGTTGGGTGAATAAAGGAATGACACCTGGTTGAAATGTGTTTGCCGTAAAATGACCCGAAGTTTGAGAACTCAAGGAATTGGACATAGAGCCCCGTGATCGATGGCCGGGGAAGAATTGCTGCGGGGCTTGCTGCTGCTGTTGGTGTTGGGGTTGCGGCGAGATTCCGATCGAATTTTCTGAAAATTGGGCACTGCTTCGACGCCAATCACTGTCAAAATTGCGTGAGCCAGATCTCGAATGGCTTTGTGTTCGACCGTGGTTGTTATTATTGCTATTACTTTCATTGAAGCCAGCGCCATTGCTGTTATTAGGCGGAAAACTAAAGCCGCCAGGCTGAGGCGACGACCGCATGAAATCCTCAAAGTCGGCATTCGTGCCCTGGCTACGAGAATGGCCATGCCGGTTCGATTTGGCTGCACTCGAATTATCAACCGCATTAGGCTTCATAGGCGGAAACTGGAAATTAGACGTAGCCTGTACATTCCCGCTCGAAGCACCAGACTGTGACCCTGCTTGCTTTTGCTGCTGGGCAAGCATTGCAGCACGCTTTGCCTCTGGAAGAGCGAGCGAATGTCGGCGCGTATGTCCTTGCTGCTGACCACCACCGTTGCTCATGCGCTGCTGGCTCTGATTGCGATTGCCGCTGCTATTCGGTTCATACATCATAGAAGATTTAGCAGTAGCATGTGAATTTCCCATGACCTGAAAGCCAGGAACTGATGACTGAGCACGACGATGAGTTCCAGATGGACCCTGATTTGGAGATGGACCAGGGAAGCCGAAAGACTGATTGGGCGAGGACATGAAATTCGGAATCTGGGGCATCGCCGGAGAAGTCTGCATGCCCGGGGCACCAAGGAGTCCCGCTTGCGCAAATTGCTGCTGCTGTGCGAGGAGCTGCTGCTGCTGTGCCTGGAGCATATCCATTTGCTGCTGAAGCGCTAGCTGCTCGACTAAAAGCGAAATGTCAGTATTGACCCAGGAAGCAAAGACTAATCATATGGCACAACTTACTCATCAACGGGGTGAGCTCAGAAGGAGATCTGCGGTGGGCGATGTGAAGGCCCCGGCCGCGTCCCTGCTGGTTTTGCATCGTGAAGACCAAAGACTTGAAATCCAGTCAGATTCCGGATCAAAGCTGATTCGATGCGCAACACACACGTAAGACACTTACTCAACAAAACTCGCTCAACTCTGGTATGCAAAAGAAGATAAAAGATATTTCAAGCTCTAAAAAGATTGTGGAGAATGGGATCGGGTGCCCGCAAAAGCTGAAACGAGGAAATTGATGCGGGTAGTGACTTAGTATAACTTGAGCCACGATCCTCTTGTGCTGATCAAGATTAAAACTGCAAATCAGATGGATCTCTGCAAAAAGAATCGGCAAAATAAATAAAAAGAAATGAAATGGGTTGTTCTGAAAAGGAGGGCAGAACGAGAGAGTGATGCGGTCCTGGAAGCAGAAGGAGACGGAGACTGGAAAGGATTGATGAGTGTAAACATTTTTGAGGGATTGGTACTAGATAGCCTGCCCTTGCCCTTGCCCAGCAGATTGCGCTGTATTAATTAACAGCTACCTGTTCAGGAGCTAATGTTATTCTACCAAGATACTTTGCTTAAATGGTTGTAAATAATAATTGTAAGTAGGATTCTATACATCAGTCGGTCTCTCAATGCCTAATTTTCCAGTCGTCATCCATGTTTCGCCCAGCAACCGCAGCCTTGCCGCAGCCGGGAAGCGCTTCTCAGCAACAGCTGCAGTCCAGTTATCCCACATCAGCATCAAAATCTTCTTACTCTGCTCACCATACGCCGCTGAAAATCGCTCGGCATTAATGTCCCACCAAGCAGCAGCAACCGTGTAGTGTGCGTTCGTTAGTTGCGCGACTGGTGTATTCACTAGCCGAGCAGCAAATGTCCAGCTATGGTGCATTGGATACGGCTGTGCTAAGACGGAGGTTGGTCCTAGAGACATTCCCGTCATCGCTGCCCAAATCATCGCAATACCACCCATACGCTCGCAATATTGTGATTCTTCCTCCCACTTATCGTCAATACGTTTGTAACCCATGCGTATCCGACCTTCGACAGTGTCAATAGAGCAGGTATATCCGATCACGTAAGGACACTTTTTCACAATTCGCGCAATCAGAATATCTCTCAGCAGCGGATGCTGGCCCATGAGAAACACTGTAAGAGTTCCTAGTGGATATGCAGACACTGGTGATACAATTGTCTCTGTCTCCGCCTGGTCTACCAAGGCTTTACTGAACGCATTTAATGTATAACGATAGGCAATATCCGGGCCTTTATTTCGCACATCGACAAATACTTGTCTAAGCTCGCCGACCTGATTGAACAATCGTCAGAACCGAAACCAAAAAAAAAATAGATATTCAAATGCATACAATTAGCTTGATTTGCTCGCGGCTATTTGTAATTTGTCCAAGCTTTGGCTTGATCTTACGCCTGATCTCGGAGCAGTATTTTTGCAATTCCTTGTCTTTTGAGACAGGCTGCACGATTTCACTTTTGATATTCTATATTCTCATCAGCACCACCAATACTTTATAACAGTAAATCAATGTGCTACTTACCGCAATCAGCTTTGAATAATAGTCTCTTTCCGCTTTCACCTCGTCCACATACACCAGTTCAGTATTCGGCTGGGGTACGGGTGTCGGGTTAAATTTTACCTTAATGGTATCCGGTTCGATCTTAGATGCTTCTTTCTTTCCTAGAGCAAGTCCTGGCGGCGGTGAAGGCATTCGCTCGTTCAAATCCGGCTCCGGCGGTAACGGCGCATCATCGACGATTGTCCTCCCAGACACCACCTTTACCTCCTCAAAATCGTCATCGCTTTCTGCAGGACCGGCTGTCTCTATATTCTGCTGCTGTCTAGCAAGCCGCTCTTGTTCACGTTTGGCAGCATCTGAAATTTGATTTTGGCTCTTTTTTACCTGATCAGGCAGCTCTGCCCGCCCTCGCTCCGGGTGTTCATTTTGTGCTTTCCCCTCTTGCTCTTCATTTCTCCTCATCTCTTCTATTTTTCTTTGCGTTTCCTCTTCCGATTTCTTTTTCTCTTTCTCTTCTTTCTTTATTCGTTCTTCTTCCGCCTTTTTCTGCTTTTCTACTTCTTCTTTCTTCCGTTTGCTCTCCTCCAATGCTCGATCGGCGTCGATCCCTACAGCAATGATCTCCCACATCCGCTCACTTCGCATACTCCAATACGCCTCCTCGATACGCTCAAGTTCTTTCAATTTGTTCTCGTTAACAGCGCGCTGCTGCATCACGAATTCATCCTCAAAAAATGACACTTCTTTGCTCACTGATCTAGCGAACGCGGAAGGTGCCATTGTCGCATTATATAGCTCGTCTAGCTTGCGTGATTCGCGCTCGCTCTTGCTACGCGTACGTAAATGCCGGCGAAAAGTAGGTATCTCGGTGTGATTTACGCTTGCTATAATAATATCGAATAAAATCAGTCAATTTGACATGAAAGTATATTATCAATGAAAATACAACTCACATATGCCTTGAACATCAAATTCAGGAAGAGTAACGAACTTTCGCTGAGTATTCTTCTTCTTTTCAGAATTCAATTTACGACGAGACTCCAAGTCTGAGTTCTCGTCTGAATCGAAAGAGAATGCCACCATTGTAAAAACTCAAGCGAGAAAGAAGAAACAGTGTCGAAGTGATGTGCAGGAATGAAACTGACTACCAAAGAAACCGATGCAGAAGTATTACTTTCAAAAGATAATAATCCAGATCTTGCAAACAAATAGTAATGAGATACCTTAAATATATAAAACAATTGATCATATCATTATTGGTCCATGATTGCAATGTTTAGAAAGTAACGAAACGAAGCAAAGGTAAAATTTAAAATGAGAACTCCAACGCCGCACTCTTCAGCTTTTGCTCGAGTTCCTGAATCTACCTTTCACCAGCAAATATCACACAAACATCTAAACAATCAAAACAAAATACAGATATCCAGTGGCCGTAAAGATATGATCAACGGTCTAGTGTAATACTTTGACTTTTACGGTTATATAGAAACAAGCATTCCTCTCACGAGACACTCAAAAAGACACAGAAAAGATATAGAACGATAATATAATGGCGAGCAGTTTACAGACATATGTCAATCGTGAGTAAACACTGGCAATATACCAATCATTTATATACTAATATTGTGATACAGAGACAATCATTGTAATGACTTCCGACGGCCGCCTATTTTCGGTACGGTTCACGATATTCATATCGAAATTTCACCGATATAGATCTAACAGCTACTCTTCCAGGGAATCCTGCAAGGCTACGACCAGCAAACAAATCTGATTCTCAATGACACAAAAGAGCGAGTAATTACACCAGACATGCCAACAGAAATTTTAGAGTTGGGACTCTATTTGATCCGCGGCGATAGTGTGGTGCTCTGCGGACTTGTTGATATTGCAATGGATTCGGATATTGATTGGGATAAAGTGAGTTTTCTTTTTATGTCATTTATCTCAGAAGCATGAATCTAACTGGCTTTAGGTTCGAGGACAAAAGCTGCATACTACAAAAAGACCTGTACGATAATGTATATACTTTAATATACTTATAAACCAAAACTACATGATACAGACAAGAAAATCCATCCCAATGATTGAAGAAATCATACCTTTCCCTGGCCCTCAAACGACTCAATAAGCTCCTTTAATGGCTCAGTATCGCGAGCATCTAACAGCTCAAACTCTTTTGAAAAACTAATGAAATGCGCAAAGAAAGAGTTCCAATGAGCTTCAAGACTAAGATGCACGACAGTCTCGAAATGGTTGTAATATATATGCGCGAAAATACGAAACATCTGCTTAAAAATATTCTGCAAGGTCATCGGAAAATGAGGAGGGAAAGGGACACCGGCTTTTGTAGGAAAAAGTGTTTGATCGTTCAATTTGTTGGAGGTCCATGTCAGGACATAGTCGATGTAGGTTGAGGCTGGAAGACGGATCTGCTTTTTGCTCATGTCGAGCCAGGTGTAGTCAATTCTACATAAACAGTCAGCTATTTTGTCAAAGGATATACAGATAAAACGGGATGTACCCTGGACCAGCGCTCATTGATGGACATGTTTGGGGAGTGCAGAAATCAGATATAATTCCATAGAAGAGGTTGAGATATGTGAAGAATTCGAATACTACCAGATTAGAATCAAAAATTTTACACCAAAATAACAGTACCATAAACATACCATTTAGGGCAAGCCACTCGCCCATGTCAACATATTTGGGCAAGACCACTATCGTCTTGAAGCTTCCTTTGACCAACGCAGTGCGCACAAAGGGCTGCGAAAGAAAGAGCGGTTTTGGCACAGGGACTACCTGCTGCTGCTGAACATGCCCATAGGATGATTTGGCTTGATTTGCCCCAGACAGTGACGACTGACCAGAGGATATACTTGAAGATGTCCGCAAAAAGGAAGGATGTTGCTGCTGTTGCTGTTGATGCTGCTGCTGCTGCTGTTGTTGTTGTTGCTGCTTATTTTTCCGCGACGAACGACCAAAGCCACGACTAAACCTATCAGTAAAAGCATACAATAATATTGAATAAACACGTACCCAAAATTATTGAAGAAAGACATTCTGTACAATTGGCTGCTCAAAAGCAAGATACGTGACGCGTAGAGCAAGCACGAAAGGGGTGCGAGGCAAACACACCGTTACCCGGCTCATATACTCTACAATCAACATATTACATACATATTATTATAATTGCATTCGAACGATGAATACTAATTCAGAAAATATAAATCAAGACGTTATTCATCTACTCTAAACTGATTACGCTGGCCAAAAAATCAACAACAGATCAACTCTTGCGAGAATTTTCGTACACATAAAACTTTTTACTTATAGACAGCAGCAATTATTCTCTGTTCTCAGGTCTGAGCTTGCGGACCTCCTTGCCGGCTTTCCAGATCTCAAGATCCCGAATAGCCTGGAGCTCGATCTCAAATTTGGCACGGTAATCGGGCTGACCGTTGAACTCAAGCGATCGTTTGGTCTCGGTACCGTTCTTGACAGAGTCATAAAGATCGTTGAAGACGGGCTTCAGAGCGTCCTTGAACTTGGGCGACCAGTCGAGAGCACCGCGGCGGGCAGTGGTAGAGCAGGCATCGTACATGTAGTCCATACCGTACTTGCCAATGAGAGGGTAGAGGGACTGGGTGGCCTCCTCGACAGTCTCGTTGAAGGCCTCAGAGGGAGTGTGACCGCGCTCGCGGAGCACCTCATACTGGGCGAGGAACATACCATGGATACCACCCATGAGACAACCACGCTCACCGTAGAGGTCAGAGTAAACCTCCTTCTCGAAGGTGGTCTCGTAGAGGTATCCGGAGCCAATGGCGACACCGATGGCGGTAGCCTTCTCGTAGGCGCTGCCGGTGACGTCCTGGAACACAGCGAAGGAGGAATTAATGCCACGGCCCTCCTTGAAGAGGGAGCGGACAGTGCGACCGGAACCCTTGGGGGCGACGAGAACGACGTCGACACCCTCGGGGACGTCAACCTTGGTGAGATCCTTGAAGACGACAGAGAAACCATGGGAGAAATAGAGAGTCTTGCCGGGGGTGATGAGGGGTTTGATGTGAGGCCAGGTCTCGGACTGGGCGGCGTCAGAGAGAAGGTTCATGACGATGTCACCCTTGCTGATGGCCTCGTCGACGTCAAAAAGGGTCTCGCCTGGAACCCAGCCATCCTCCTGAGCGGCCTTCCAGGAGGCACCGTCTTTTCGGACACCAATGATGACGTTGAGACCGTTATCACGGAGGTTAAGACCTTGTCCGTATCCTGAAGAGTTAAAAACTAAACATTAGCGTCTGGCAACAAACAACAGTCTGAAATGTGCATAAATGATGCAAATAAACAATACGCACCCTGCGAACCGTAGCCAATCAAGGCAAAGGTCTGGTCCTTGAAGTACTCGTGGAGCTTCTCGGAGGGCCACTCGGAGCGCTCATGAACCTTCTCAAGCTCGCCATTCTGGGCAAAGTCGATCATCTTGAGACCGCGGACCTGCTGGGCGGAAACCTGGTTCTGAGCAGCGGCGAGGGTAGGGCGGGCGAGCTGGCGGGCAGCCTGGACGAGGGTCCTCCGCTGGACGGCGGAGACAGACTTGAGAGGTCTGCTCGAGGCAGAGCGGATCTGGCGAGAGAGAGCACGGGAGGCCATAATTGATAGAAGAAGAGGAAGCGGTGGTGGTGAAGAAGAAGAGGAGGAAGAGGAGTAAAGTAAAGATGGGGAAGAAGTTTTTTTACGACTCATTTTCAGCGATCACGGCCAATAAGGTTTGTATACGCGCCGACATCGGCGTGGGTCTGGTGTATTTGTATATATCTGTATGGTTCTGCTGATGAAGACGATTTATATTCTGTAGGTTGTACTTGTATTCAATTGCTTGTTGTTTACCTATTGAAATTATATATACTTTTTCTGTTCTATCTCTTCCGTCTCATTCAGAATATCTTTTATCTAAATATAGTCACGTGATAGAGCTGATACTCGTATTACCTAATATCGTTCCTTCCTTATGGACTAATTTAAATTCATCATTCATATTATCACTTATTGTACAAATATAGTACTCATCCATACTCTTCTCTTCTCTTACATTTCTATTCTGTGTGATATTATACTGCGGAAGCGGCTCTGACGTAATCTCATAATAGCCGCAGCTTCGCCTCGCTCAACTTCCTCAACTCTCTTTCCTACGTTTTTATCCTCCTCTTCCTCATCTTCTTCCGCCCCCTTTTCCTGCCGTTTTCATAGTTATAAATGGCTGGTCCTCCTCCTCCTCCTCCGCCTCCGCCACCTCCCGGATTTGGTGGTCCTCCTCCACCGCCGCCGCCACCTCCCGGTTTTGGCGGTCCTCCTCCACCGCCTCCCGCCGCTGGGCCGCCTCCCGCCGCCGCAATGGCAGGCAGGGGCGCTCTTCTCGGCGAGATCCAGCGCGGAAAGCAGCTCAGAAAGGCTGTAACAAATGATCGCAGTGCTCCCTCTGTGTCTGGTGGTCCCGTTGGCGGGGCTAGCAGTGGTGCGGGCACCAGCCGGCCCTCTGCCGGTGCTCCTCCTATTCCATCTTCCTCGTCCGCTGGTGCTGCTCCATCAGAACCGCCAGTGGGTAATCCCATGCTCGCCGGTCTTTTTGCTGGTGGCATGCCCAAACTTAAAAGCAGAGGTGGTATCGTCACCGGAGGTATCTTTATTAACTCTTGATCCAATATTCTCATATCTGTACCTGTTTACTGATCTCCATTTCTTCAGCTCACGACTCCTCCGCTCCCTCATCCCCGGCCATGCCTTCCCATCGGCCAAGCCATGCTAAGACTCCTTCAACAGCCTCTATTGCTCCGCCGATGCCTTCATCAAGACCTGCCTTGTCTGCAGCTGTACCGGCACCACCGATGCCATCCGGTAGACCCCCCTCCTCCGCCCCTCCTATTCCATCCGCAGTACCTCCACCCCTCCCCTCTACAGCTCCACCAGCTCCAACAGCAGCTCCCCCTATTCCGTTCACAGCTCCTCCGCCGCCATTCATGTCTCCCCCCTCTCAGCCGACTCATCGGCCTCAGAAATCAACAAGTTCAATTTCTAGTGTCGCTACTCCTCCCATCCCATCCAATCTGCCTCCTACTCCTCCTAGTGCTCCGTCATTTGCCCCACCACCGCCACCGCCTCCTCCTACTGGACTTGCGCCTCCTCCTCCTTCATCTGCTGCTCCACTGGCGCCTCCTCTTCCATCGAGCGCAGCCCCTCCCGCTCCACCCTTACCTTCTTCGGGTGCTCCACCTGCACCACCATTACCTTCATCTGTGGCACCACCGGCACCACCACCGCCGCCACCTCCAGCATTTTCGGTCTCAGCACCAGATTCTCAAAGCAGCAGCAATGCGGCTTCGTCACGAATAGCAATGCCAGCCGATCTAATGGCACAGATCAGAGGTCATCGTAAAGACAAATCGGAGTCGTCCGTCGAATCTGAATCTGGTCCCATTGCTGCCACTGCTCGGCCAGCATTCAGTGCGCCTCCTCCGCCATCACTTAGTGCGCCGCCTCCTCCTTCGTTCAATGCACCGCCTCCTCCTACATCCAGTGCTCCTCCTCCTCCTCCACTTCCTCATTCAGGTCCTCCACCTGCTCCGCCGCTTCCTTTCTCGAGTGCACCTATACCTCCAACCGCGAGTGCGTCGCCTATAGCTTCGAGAAGTGCGCCTCCTCCTTTAGCACCTCTGTCAGTTTCGGCCCCGGCTCCGCCCTCAGGTGCACCTCCTCCACCTCCGCCTGTTCCATCAAACGCACCGCCCCCACCACCACCACCACCACCACCCGCCGGTACTTCATACAATTCTGACGACGGAGAAGGATTTGACTATGAAGACGATGAAGAAGACGACGAGGAAGAAGAGCCTTCGCGGCCCCCCTTCCAGCAAGTCACAAGCATGCTCCTACCCGCTACTCCGGCGCCACCGCCGCCTCCGGCTCCCCTATCATCTGTTATGCAGCATTCGCACACACCATCTTCCGCATCATCATCTTCTTTGGGCTTACCGCCTCCGCCGCCACCACCGCCCCCATCCAGTGCGTCAGCGTCAAACGGTCGATCATCAGGCGGACTTCCACCGCCACCACCACCGCCGCCTTCAAAAGCACCATCAGCACCAGCCCCTTCACTTTCACCATCAAATTCTGTCTCGTCGCGCACTTCTGGCGTACGTCGCGGTCCTGGGGCATATAAAAACATCCGAGATCTCAATGCGGCATCGTATACAATCAGCGGAAGCGGTAAAAAACTCGAGATTAATGATTCAAAGTATAGATTCAAGTCGGAGAATGATTTACCGAAACCGCGACGATTTGAAGGCAAGCAGAAATTGTATCCTAGTGGGCGTGGAAGTTCTGTGCCGCTAAATTTCTCAATATTTACTTAGAGTTTATTTTTTGTTTGTTTAGTTTACTCTGTATGTAACGTCTACGTGTCATAGAAATGCGAATATAGGTCCTTTTCATCTCATTTTTCGCGTATTTTCCCTTTTTTTCAATTTTTTTTTCTTTGAATTGTAGCATGTTTTATTTGAAGAGCTACAGCGCAGCTGGTAAACAAAATAGCTCGCTCGCCGCTTACTTATGCAGTCAGGTAGCATTGTTATTAATTGACACAAACACACAAACACAAAATTAGGTGAAAAGAAAGGTAAAATGAGAGACTCCAAGCGAATAACAAATAAATATTATAGTCGCTTCATACCGACTTTCTTCTTTGGCTTTGTAGTCTTCACAGGTGATCCAGGAGCAGCTCCTCTTTGCGTATGCTCAAGCGGTCGTAACACATTCTTATCTACAGACAGCTGCTGCGAAGATTGATCTATATCAGCATAAATCGTGCCTGAGTTTTCCTCAGATTCAGTGGCTGTAGCAGTTGTAGCAGCTGTAGAAGATGATGTGGAGGGAGTCGATTGTGCGAATGAGGAACGTTTGAGAGCGTGTACGTTTGTCATTAAGCGGGCCATACGTTCAAAGTCTTCAAAGTTTTCTAGAAGTAATTTCCCCGCTTCCTCATTTAATGCCGATTCAGGATTCGGTTCAATAAGAAGACATCGAATAACCTAGCCTCAAAAAATTAATCCCTTCAAACTCATCAATTTAGAAATTAAAAACCAGAACGGATAAAACGCACCAACAGCACGTGCTTTAAATCCACTTGCGAACTCCAATCCCGCTTCAAAGTATCGACACAAACTTCCCCAGAATTAGGTTGCACATTCGGATGGAAAATCTTCGTCTCAAAGTACGCTTTTGGCGGACTACCAGGATAATCAGCCGGGATAATCAACCGCACTTTCCACGCGCCTTCAGAGTATGGTGTGGATGCCGGTCCAAGGAGATGCACAGAAACTTTCGTCAAATCTGATGGGCCACCTTCGGGAACTATGATATCTGGATGCGGCGAGGATTTGTAGAGAGATGCGATATCGGTGCGGAGGCGAGCGAGCGTCATGTTATGTCTGTCTGCTTGGGTTTGTATACTTATTTCCCGCTGGCCTCTTTTATAAACGATATTGATAGTTTTTTAAAGAAAAAGGATAGGCAAAAAATATAAATATAAACGCCTTCGAACCGAGTAAGGACAAAGTTAAAGAAAGGGATCAGCAGAGAGAAAGATTATAAGAGAGTTGATCTGGGCACGCGATTGAGAGCGAGTGTATACACGAATCCGTCTTTTTGGCGCGGCGCTCTCTGTTTTTGTAAACAGACAAAGCAAATCGTCGCCGCATTCGGCATTCGTCTGACAAAACTAGCATTTATTTTCTGTTTGTTTCATTTAATCGACCAGATGGCAAAATAGCAATGAAACAAAATCAAAACAAATATTGTTTCCAAACATTCTATGAAAAAAGCTACAGGCGAGATAGTAATTTTATAATAAACCTGCACTTGACGTCTTGATTAACGCTCCATCATTGCCGAAATGGAAAGCAAATGTACACAAACAAGATATTCTAAATAGATATAAAACCCAAAGACATAGTACTCATAAATAAAAAGAATAAGCTAAATATAGATATGAATTAAATACGGGAATATATGCAATCGTGCTAATCCCCATCCTTGTCTAAAATTTTCGAATCCTCTTTATCGTTCACAGCAAAACACACACTTTAGTCCTCTTTTTAGTCAAACTCGCAAGACAGCGAAAACTTGGGACTAGTGCTGTCGTCCGTCCAGACACCCCAATGAGTCTCAACACCCGAGACACCAGAAGTAACAGGCTTCCACGACTCGTCAAAGGCCTCAAAGACAAGAGTGTTGATACCCCAGGCGCGGATTCCGCAAATACTCTCCTGCCAGAACTGTGCAGCGTTGTCGACAGACGGCACGGACGACTCATAGCTACCACCCGACGTAGGCCAGCCAGTTTCACCAATCCAGAAAGAAATATCAGTTGAGCCCTTAGTAGACTGAATAACCTGCAAAGCCTGCATGATGTCGTCGACAAAAGAGTGCGAAGAGTTGGCCATAGTTTGTCCCTGCCAGTATGAGAACGCGTTGGCAAACACAATATCAGAGCTCGAGATGACATCAGCGTTTGCGCCATCAACGAGGACGTTCCACGAGTCGACGGTGCCGACTGGCACGTTCGAATAACCATCAATAGCATGCACGAGCTCACGAACCTCATCGATGCGCGATGCGAGGTCAGAGGCCGACAAATCGGCACGGTAAAGGGCTTCGGATCCGACGGTTATACCGAGAATGTAAGAAGCGTCGATGGTGGGGAGGTAGGCGGAAAGAGCGGCCTTTTCGGAGGCGAAGTGGCTGTCATCAGTCGGCCACACGCCGAGGAAGAGCTTGAAGTTCTTCTCTTTGAGCTGTCATAGACTGGCGTTAGATTCAAATACTCGAAAACAATACAAAAAAAACTCCACATACAGCAGGAATGATATTGGCAAGAGTGTAGCAGTCAGAGGAAGCGTAGACACGGACAGTGTCAGTGTAACCGCTTATAGTCTCAAAGTCGGAGATGTAATCGTCGGATGTTTTCTAGAGCACACATTAGTCACTATACCATTCATTGTAACACTAAGATTTCAACATACGCAAGCCGAGTCGCTGTTTCGCTGGACACCCAAATCAAAACCGAGCTACATGGAGAAAAATAGCGATTAGAGATGCCTAGCATAGGATATCCCGAGCACACAACACAAACATACCGAGCCTATGGCGGAGGCATAACCCACGACGGAGAACAGAGCAGCAATAGAATTAAAACGCATTGTTTATTTGCACAAGAAATATGAACAAGTAAAGAGCGTGGATTAGTGCTTCGAAGAAAGAGAAAAGTAAATAAAAACCGACGAAAGCGGCAGCGGCGGCGTGAGCGCGTCCAAAACCGGAGGCATTCTCATTCCATCGACAACTCACATTTATTTTTAGACAACTCACATATGATCACAACTCACACCCTCGTTTTTAATCTATCCCCGCTTCCATTCGCTATCTTTTTTTTACCGTTATTACTCTATTCATATGTAAACAAAACTGTTGCATTGAACTCGTCATAATTATTTTCATGTACATGATTCTACACCTCACGACTCAATTGTAATCTCTTTATGCGTTCTTCCCGACCGCCCATGCCGTGTATAGTGTTTGCCCGATTGAGCTTCAGATCCTTCAAACCTCGCGTATAACTACTCAAACCTGGCCGCAGGGGACTCACTCCAGCAGGCACATTATCTGAACGGTCGTGAAGTGGCATCGCGTTGTCTACGACCTGCCTGTTCTGTCGTCGTCGGAGCTCCTTGTGATCTACTCCTCGAGCCTCAAGACTCCGCGATGTGACAGTCAAAAGCTGGACAAACTCATCCGACACTAAACTCAGCGCGGCGCCATATTTGAGCTTCGACAGGAAATCAGAGTTTACATGTGTATATAATTCTTCAACTGCCTGCCGCTCAATCATATCGTCGGCGCTCTTCATTGTCTTACGCTGCTCATCCAGCTCCTCAGTTTTAGCATCCAAAAGCGTCTTGACCCACGACAGCTCCGTTGCTCGCGAGTTAATCGCATCCTCAGTCTCGCGTTTCGCGCGCACTACCTCTGCTCGCGATTGCTCGACGGCTCGTTCGGCCTCGATAGCTGCGATACGCAGCTTATCATTCAAAACTGCCACACTCTCTTGTAAGACCTTAATCTGGTCCTTCTGCATAGACTGCTCCTTCTCATGTAGTTCTCTCTCACGTGCCGTGCGCACTTGCTGTTCTCGCAGCTCTCGTTCATGCTGTGTCTGCTTCTCGCTCATTCGCTCCTTTAGCCGATTAATTTCTTCAACGTACGCTTCAGCCTTTGTCTTTTGCTTCTCGCTCTCAATATACTTTTGGGTGAAGTCACTAATTATCGCATCTGCCTGCTCCTTGGCCCGACGCGCGCTGTCAAGTTCGCCTTCCAGCTTGTTATTACGAGCATTGGCGGACTCAAGTTGAGATTGAAGCGCTTGAAGATAACCACTGTCGCTACCATTCGAGACATTACGCGAGGTCCGCCCAGATAATAACTCATGAGAAGCTTTGCCTCCTGCAGCGCGACGACGCACAATGTCAAGCAAGTCATCTCCTTGCTCCTCTACTTCGTCGTCTTCGTCATCAGCATCGGAAGTATAGCTTGACGTCGGCTGCGACATTAGAGAGTTCTTCAGCTGGTCCGTGAGCATGGACATCATCTTTTCAAGAGGGTCTAGCTTTTTCATCAGCGCTTCATTTACAAGCTTGCGCATTGTCTGGTCATCAATATGACCACTCAACTCTGGAGACTCAGCAATCAATCGCTGACGCTGCTCTTGCACCAGTCCCTCCGACCATTCAGATTCATCATCTACAGATCCCATTGAAATTGGTATCTTTAAAGTATTAGGAAGCACTCGCTCGGGCGTATGCTCCGTCAAGCGCTTCACGATACCATCCAGCTCCTCTTGCTTCAGATCCTTAGCCGCCGCTCCACTCTGCACAAGAGGTGTGAACGAGTATCGGTTCGCGCTTTGATCAGACTCCTTTTTGTCCGATTGCCCTTCGGCTTGAACAGCGGCAGCAGCAGCCACAACCTTACTCTCGGGATTAACAATGGGAATCCGCTTGTTTTCACGAGGAGGACGCACAATATCAGCAGCAGTATCTCGATTGCTGCTATATTCTGCAAACTGGCTTGCGTGCGTATACGGAGATCTTTTTGGATCCGCATATGCAGTTCCAGGGTACCGGGTAGCCGAAACGTCGGAAATCGCAGTCGGTGATAAATGATGGTGCGGGGCGGAAATGGTTGCGTTACTTCCACCATACGAAATTCCTAGGCCATTGACTGCCATGAATGCAGAAGCTTCTGGCGACAGAGGTGAAGAACCTGTACGGCCCATAGATTGGGAATATTGGTAGTATTGAGGATTGGGTTGCTGCATAGCTGGACTGTACATATTTACATTGCCATTCATCAGAGTTTGATCCGCGGAGATCATAGACGGTGTCGCGGCCTGCGGTGATACACTCTGTGCTATTGTCAGCTAGTGCAAGTAAAAAAACATTTACAGATATAGACATACGTGTACTAGGGAAGAGCCTCCCATTCTCTGCTCCTGAGCATAGCTGATACGATCTATCCATTTCCATTTACGTTAATGGGCTATATCAATCAATCGACATTGACAGCACTCACCTTTATCTTCTGGAAGTTGGACTACTGCACGCCCGTTATAAAGGGCATCTCGAAGAGCAGGCAAAGAAGGCGACGACTATTTAAGACTGGTTAAAAAATCAAAGCTCTTTCACCTCCACTGATAAAAATAAAAGTACTTACCAAATTGACATTTTTTGTCACGTACTCCTGTAGCTTGCGCTCGTAATTTCTATGGTCTTCGGGAGTAACTATGGTGGGCTTTGCGAGTTCTAAAGGAAGCGCGAGTGGAATCTGTCTATTTCCCCAGCGCACAGATGTGTTGATCATTTTCTGCATAGAATTATCATTGCGAGAATGCGGTCTTGACTCAAATCCATGCGCTGAAGGAGCCAGAGGAGAGCTTGTGCTGCTAACCGCATCGCTCTTGAAATTTCTAGAAGGCTTCTGTTCTGCTTTGTTATTGGAAGTGTTCAATTCAGGTTTTGGAGAAGGCGCTGACGCAGTTATTGATGCCGCTGCAGGGCTTGCCGTTGGATTGCTGCTGATCCATGAGGCAACGAGCAAGTCAACAGAGTTGTCAAAGTCAGACATGTCACTGGTGGTAGTCGTGGAAACTATTGATGGGGAAATAGTATTTCGACCAGCGGCAGGAGGAACGACTAAAGAACGAATATACCAAGTTAGTACTCTATTTCAAGCCAATCAACGTAAATGAACAAAGCATACCCTCGTTCTCGGGAATCGAAGGGTGGTGACCATGCGAGTCCTTAGGCATGCCAGAAGAATAGCGCCGATAGGCGCCCGAGTAGCTTCGATTGTGCGAATGATAAGCCATAGCAACTTCAGGTCTAGTGAAAGAGAAATTACAGATTTAGCTATTGAACTTCTTTATGCTCGATAATTACGAGTTCAAGGACGTACAAAAAGCTGAATTTGGCAGTGGGAAAAAAAGGAGATTAACCAAAACAGTCCGTGCGTATACTCGATAATAGCAACAAAGGGGGCCAAACAATTGGAGCCGACGACCTTCGCCTGGGCAAATTTGCTCGCGCTAGGAAGTGGTAGGCTGCAAGTAGTGCAGCAATACAGCCGGAAGAATAGGAGTGAAGAAGAAAAGTAGTATATAGGAAGACCGACGAGGAGGTGAGTTAAGGAGGTGGAGTCTGCTGGTCTGGGTTTGGTGAACAATTGAGGGCTGACTCTGAGCATTCCTGTAGAGGGGGGCTTGGTACTCTATCCGAATTTACCCTGACAGCCATTGCATAATAATTTTACATTATCTTATTCTCTTAATTTCCTTGTTGCAGAAAGAAAAGGAAAAATGCATTATATATGCGGCTGGTGCAGTCTCACGAACAGAATGGGGAAGCATGCAACCTCGGATCAAAACATCGCTTATAAAAGATAGTATCATACAATAAACCTCCACTCTATTTAGAAATTGCTAATCACACTACGGTTTCTTATCTTGAGGAAGATTTGCCCGATGACTGACTGAGTATCCTTATATTATTTTGAGGCCCCAGATGCATGCGCCAGAAAAAAAATACCAAAGGGGGTGAGAGAGCTTGTCTAATTTTAGGTTTGCGCCTCACGTCAAACAGACGCGAAACTCGCGCGCTGTTGACGCGTCATAATACTCGCTTACGCATGCTGCACGCTACACGCTGCAAACGCGATTAGTGGAATTGACGTTAATCAATTTCAGCGCTTCTTCTTCATCGTTAACGATGACGCTAGCGTCTCAAGCACTAAGTATTTTCAAGAGCTAAATTGACAGAGTGTTCGAGAAAGAACAGCGATAGCTTGATTCCAAATTCAAATCACAAAAGCTGGCACGAGGCATAAAGGATAGTGCGGAAACATGAATCACTCCCATAGATGGAGGCTCAGAGATAGTATGTGTTTTGAATAGAGCACCAGGCTGATCTATGTCACCAACCGAGCGAAAAGTACTGAGAACCGCTAAAGAAGAATACACACACGCTACAAAAACTTGATAATCTAAATAACGCGGAAAATAATGAACGACACGATAGAGGGCCCTACAATATAAGAAATTTTCGACATTCCAGCTCGCAATAATAGGCTGTATAATACTCATTCAACTGAATCGACGATTGATTGATATATATGACGACCAAATCAACAAAGATTTTTTCAGGAGTTTCCTTTTATTCTAACAACGGACTATAGTCCAAGAATGGATTATCATGAAGACCTAGTAGATACATGGGACCGAGACCATAAGATAATACGTCGTCGATAGCCCCTAAGAAATTTGAACATTGAATTTTAAATTCTTCTCTTCAGGGCTAGGGCAGTATTGATTTTGGATTATAGGCAGCTGCAAAGACTCAATTCAGCGTAGCACTTGTCCCTTGTAGCTCAGTCGGTAGAGCGTTCGGCTTTTATGCGAACCTGTACTTGCTACTAAGGTACCGAAATGTCCAGGGTTCGAGCCCCTGCAGGGGAGTGTTTACACATTTTTTTTATTCTAATTTTTTTTATTCTAATTATTTTTATTTTGTTTAAATTCTAATTATTCATAATCTAATTTTATCTTCAATAATCTTGGAAAACGGTTTTTCAATCTATATAACGTTGTTGATTTACATTCAAATCTGCGGCCTTCTAACTACTGTACGAACAAAAGCAACATAATCCTATGAACAATGAAATATATATAGCTTTCCCTCAGTTCACTGTATTTGACGGTGCGATTTATTTTGACTTTACCGGATTCTTGATAGTAAAGCAATTAATTCCCAAGTAATCGCAAATTGCGTCAATGACAATGCGTGCCCAACTCAGGAAATAAGCGCTCGCAAAGAAAAAGTAGCCCCACAGATAAGCGACTTCAAATTTTCCCAAAAATAAATTAATCCCAAATACTCGAGGAAAAACATAAAAAAGAAAAGGGGCAACGTAAATAGGCACCATCATGATTGTCCAGTATGGAAAAGGTTGCAATGTGAGATGCGCGAGAATAATTTTGGTAGTGACGCGACCGAAAGCGAATGAAGTTGTGAGAGCAAAAAGAACCAGATGGTTACGGTATAAGATGTCAGAGTATTCGCTTCCAAACCAAAAGACAACTGAAATTGACGCCCAGACAAAAGGAAAGATTTCTAATAATACGGGATAAAAAGGCTGATTTCTGCGCATACGGGCTTGGTAGACATTGTAGATGCAGAATGGGAGATGGACGAAGAAAAAAGCGCAAGCAACGACAAAAACAAATATATCGCTGACTCTGAAGTACTGTACAGACTCCGGCAGGAATGAAGGGACGTAAATAATCTCATTGAGATTTAGCTGCCAGATTTGCGGACCGAAAACACCAGAGACAATCATCAACAGGCAGGCAATGATAATGCCCTCTGTTGGCCCATTGATATATCCAAGATAAAGAGTATGGGTGTGGTATGTTTCCCAGGTCGAGAAAAACATAGCGAGACACGAGACCATAGTAATGAATGCTCCGGATGGAGTCGATCCCAGCCCCATACAGGCGGTTTCAATCAAACCACCCAGAGTACAATTAAGGGAATCAATACCATGATCAAAAAGCTCTCCCAGAGGAGAAGAGGAACTTGTTCGACGGGCTTGCTTACCGTCGACGTTGTCCATGGTAGAATACATCCATAGGCCGGCTGCGAACGAGTAGTAGAGCCATGATGGGCCAGGACCGACCAAGTCAGGCACGAAGATGAGAATACACAATACATTAGCATAAATAAAAATCAAACCAATGAGAGTGATGACATTAGGAGCGAGCCAGAGGGGCATGAGCTCGGCAACAGCATTCCAGTAATAACGGAGGATGTGGTTAGAGATGAAGCTTTTGTCGATGGAGGAGTATTTGTAAAAGCGCAGATTTGACAACGAATCGTTGTCTATAAGCTCGGCCTTCTTCGTCAGCTTCATACCGATAGGCATTGAGGGCGAGACGCTATAGTGGAGTGTGCTGGGAAACTGACGCTGGGGGAGGACCTCATAAATGCAAAGAAAAAGAGCCATTCCAGTGAAGTTGATAGAACCAGAAGCACGTGCCAAACGACGGCGCGGATCCAACTTAAGGTTTTTTCATATAAGATTACGTCATTTTTACACAGACGGCTCGTCACAGGCAAACTAGAGGGTTTGAGTGTATATAGATTTCTACAGGCTCTTGCGGTATACCAAACGGCCAATCTTAATTTTCACCGTATCGATATCAGCTCTGAGTCTGGCAATAGTCGCTTCAGATGCTGGAAGCTCGTTGGCGCTCTTAGCTGGCAGGCGCCAGGCGACCGAGACGTGTGGCTGGGGACGATCGTGGGTAAAGGTTTCGTAGGACATAGACTTGCAGACTGATTGTGTAGCTTGAAACAGTTCTTCTAACTATCAATGCTGTTAGAAATCGAGGCAGCTATGAGGAACAAAAAAGAAAAAAAGAATATACCTCCGCTGAAGGGCCTACTGTCAGCGCGAGAAAGTCGCGCGTATACGATGGATTTGAAAGCCACTGAAGACCAGTGAATTCAACGGAGAATGAAGAAATGCTATCGATTGCGGACCAAATTGCTTCAATAAATGGCTCTCTGTCGTCAGTGGTTACCTTCAGCGGCGGCGAGAGTGAAACGTGCAACGGCAGCTGGGCGCCAAATTGCGAATGCAGTAGAGACGTGGCGTCTGAAGGCAGCATAGCTTTGAGAGTTAGGGCCTCAGCCGGCGTAGGTAGCCCTTTAAAGCAACAAAGATCAAGTCAGTATGAATCATCAGAGAGAATCAGATAAGTCAGATACGCACACTCTACGTAAACATGCGTCGGCCACTTTCCAGCTTCGTGCGGACTACTGCGCTCACGACCGCCATGCAGCTCAGGGTCATCACCAATCCGAGGCGCAGATGGATATAGATCCAGAAACCGCATCGGTAGCGGCGGTGGAGACTTGTCAGCCATGGCAAGCGAAGTGTGGGGGGGGGGAGGGGAATCTCGTCAAAAATCTCTTTGACATTGTCGCAAAAATAAACGCGCTAAATCATCAAATCACGTGACTATGGACCCGTTGACGTCACCTCATCGCCTGTCCGCGTGGCCCGGAGTACCGCTCCAGCACGTAAAGAGTATAAGAACGGCTTCGTCGGCTCCAATATCTGCTTTTCCCTTGTTTATTCTCTCTTTATCTTCCATAATGACTGCCATGTATCCTCCTTCTTTTTCCTCTGCCTCGAGCCCACCCGCCTACGACTCCATCATCTATGATCGTCAGTCATTGGCTTCGAAGTCTCCTACTTCTTGCTCTCGCGGACACCGCAAAAGCAAAAGTCGTCAGCTGGCCTCGCTCGACTATATAGACTCTATGGATGACTCGATGCTTGGTAATTTTCATCACGAGGGGCCCTTTGATGCCACCATGATGTATCGCAATAGTGGAGTAAAGTATCCTCCCGTCAAGGCAGTTCGCCAGACCAACATCGCCACCCTGAACGCTACTGCTCCCGGATCCATCGCTGACGCTATAGAGAATCATATTCCTCTTGACGGTATCGCTGTCGTACCTCCAGGATCTCCTGGTCGTCCTGATGGTCTCGACTATGAAGAAGAAGTCATTTCTGAGCTTGATTCATTTCAGCAGCCTATGCTTACTGGAACTTGGCCTGGCGCTGAATTTGCAACTGCCGGCCGTAGCTCTTCAGTAGAAACGTCTATTCGCAAAAGATCAAATGAGTCGTCACGCAGTAAAAGAAGTTCACTTGGCTCAGTCAAGTCTACCAAGTCGTCAAGATCTGAATCACAAATTGATTTACTGAAGTAAGACGCCGATGATAATACGCGCAGTTGTTGAATTATTTTATGGGTTGTAACTTATGTATATTTTTACGGATGTTGGTGTTTCTATAGGTTATTTATTGCAGTTTGTTTACGGGAGACTGTCTCAGGTGTTTTTTTTTGTGTTCTATATCCTTGTAAATTTATATTGTACATCCTTTTAAACCTTACTATCGTACCTTCTTTCGTCATAAAAACACAAGCGCTCAATTTCTTAAAAACTCCTGAAATATAATATAATCATTCTCGTTCCTTCTTTTCTTTATATCAACTCACCGGGAATCTTCCTACCCACCTTGTATACCATCATTCCTCGACGCAATCGCTTCGAACGAGGATCCTAGAATAGTTTCTTTTTGTTAATTAACGCTCTTAAACCCAATAACACAATCAACTCTGAAAAAAATGGCTTACCACTACACCTTCTCGGAAACCAAGCGTGTACTCTTTGAGAACAGGCACCGCATTCTTTGGTGTCAGCCCAAATGGATCATCCGTATCATCACTCTCAACTTTTTTGCCAAACCGACCCACCCTCTGTACATGCAACGATTTCAGATTAGATCCGTCAAATAGCAACCTTCGGCGAAGTTTTCGTCCTGGCCGTCGATTGGTAACCCCATCTAACGCTTCATGACCCTCGTCAGAGACATTATTGGTCTTAGTCGCATTATCAGATTCCATAGTAATCGATCCACTCGCAAAAGGCGAGCGCGCAGTAAACTGGGCTCTGCGACGGAACATTACTAAGTCAATTGCTTGCTTTGATAATTTGCTTTGTATCAATTCGTTGATCACAGCCGCTTCTTTTTCGTCAGCATCAATATCAGCCGTCGTGGCAGCATCATTTCTGCCTCCACTGTTATAAGACGGCTCAGTTGTTACAGCACTCGGTGTCAAGCGCTTTGTGCCATGGCTATTAGCATCAGCCACGTCATGGAATTCATCTAGCAAATCAGCTGCGATGTCTGACGAAACAGACGCAGCCGATTCCTCAGTAGTTGTAGGTGGACTGTTCACCGCAGCCGCAGATTCATCTAATGACATCTTAACTTTCTTCTTGTCTCTGCTCTCTTCCTTAGTTGATATCTTGCCGTGCCTAGAAAGCTCTAACTCTTGCTGCTGCCGCTCCAGCTTCTGCATCAAATCATTAATATACTGCTGCTGAACTTCAAGTTTGTTATGAAGCTCTTGAGTCAAGTTATCTTGTTCAGCAATAGCTTGCAGTTTCTGCGAAGAAACGTCAGCCCTAGAGACTCCTATAATATAAAAAAAAAATAAAAACTCACACTAGATCCCAAATTAGCAATTTCTTCCTTTAATTTCGCTTTCTCCAAGTGATCATCAGCAAAATACGCCTCCCACTGCTTCTTCTTCGTTTGCAGCTCTTCTTTGACCTTTGTGTACTCAACAAGTACGCTCGCTCGCACTCCACATTTTGAGCATGAATCATCAACTGGTATTGCAGTCACGGTGCCTCCTTCCGACATAGCCCCACTAGGAGACGCGTTAGTTGACGAAGAACTCGAACGCCCATTCAACTTCTGCTGCGGTGACGGAGAGTTCGCGCGAAGACCAACATCGCTGGTATTAGCTCCCAAGACAGACGGAGATCCGAAAATTATATCATCAGTCTCGTCAGGGGAAGAACGCCGGCTGGTTAGTCTAGCTAATGAAAGAGTCGTTCGCGCGGGTCTTCGTTGTTGTAGACTCTCTACCAAGCCATTGAGTCGCTGAATCACCGGATTGGCTCCACCACCACCGCCGCCGCCACTGGTAGAGCCGCATCTACTTAGTACCGAAGAAGCGGCTACTTGAGAATTTTGACCTGCGGATCTACTAGCGGCGTACCGAGGTATGCCACCGCTAATATTTGTATGACCAGGAAAATCAGATGAAGATGCGATCGGCGAAGTACTATCTGACTTCATAGAGTCAATACTCATTCCAGATTTGGACTTTGATTTAGATGATACAGATTGCGCTGGCCTTGGGTGAGCAGAATATTGATGTTCCAAACCATTATTATGACGGTTATGCTGCACCCGCGAACTAGGATATTGGTGATTCTCCATAGTAGACTTATCATCGCTCTGCTGTGGTCCAGATACAGCTGCAGACGAAGAATTGCGATACTCTTGAGACTGATTCTGCGCGACATAAACATTCGGATTGGACCCTGCCGAGGATGCTGAGGCATACTGACTCTCTCCTGAGCTAGCTCTTGAATGGGGGTGTGACGCTTGCGCTCCTTCTGAGAGTAAAGGAGGTGAAGCAGTCCCATTGACATAATGCCCATACGACGCATTTGGATCGTGTGGGTGACCACTCAAGTGCCGCGATTGTTGTGATTGAGCGTTAGTTTCTCGATCCCTTGGCTGCGATTCAATAGCCCAAGACGACAAAGCAGGAGAAGCGTACGAAACCCTTCCCGGAAGAGGCGTGCTGGCTCCTGAATTGACGGGCTTTGGCTCTGGTAAAATATATCTCCCATTTTCTTGGTCGCTTCGAGTCGGAAATTCAGACGTCTGGTCTGTATTATAAAGATATGGAGGAGGGGGGCGCACTATAGGACTTTGAGATAACGAAGAGGCGGTGGGAAAACTGCTCCCTTCTTCATAGACTTCGCGAGCAGCAATTCTACTGCTTCCAGATGGAGAATATCTAACTCGATTGTGACTGTCAGATCCAATGTTGGCGCTAGTGGCTGGTGAATAGGAAACGCGACTCCAAGGGTAATCTGGACTATAAAATTTTGGTAGATAACTTCCCATTGTCGGTCGACGAGTTGAGGAGCTCTGAGTGCAGGAAAAGCGTTAGCATTTATGATTTTTTTAAGCTGAGAACACTAACAAAATGGCAATTATTTCTCTTACAGTTTCAGTCGATCTTGGAACACTAGTAGAGTGAGACTGTGATAACTGAGAGGCATGAGCATCTCGCAAGACAGGTTCAACATATCGGCCTTGTTGGTCGGGTTCACCGGGATTTGACTGTAAGCTGATTGAGCCTTGAGAATCAGCCACGGTATACGGCTGATTATATTGCCTCCTTCTTGCATCGCCGTACAAGTCATTTTCCGAACTTCGAAGTAAGCTGGGGAGTCCTATGGGCGAAGGCAGCAGATGCGGAGAGAAGGGCGACATAGATTGAGTAAATGCCGTAGACATTTGTTCAGATAATTTGCGTTTTTTGAGTGGTGGCGCTTGAAGGGTCTCGGTGGCTCTTGAAAGATCCGGCAGTTGCGGAGACGTAGTAGCAGAAGCGGCTTTACGCTTCATGTTACTGAAAATATCAAACATGGCTGTTATATTTGTATTGGCCCTTGTCTTATTTCAGGGAACGCGCAGCCGATATCACTTCTGTAGCCACAGATGCTCTGGCTAGCGTAAAGCCAGCAGCTGCGGTGATTTTAGTGACGCGCGAACAAGTCTATGCAAAGAGATCGTGGTAGCAACCGATAGTGAAAAAAAAACGCCGAGCTGGTAGTTCAAAGAAGGCTTGCATTCTCCGGAGTCCCGGTAGCTGACCAATATCTAATAAAGTCTCAAAATACGGCCCAAATGGAGAAATCAGGCGGGTGAGTTTGATTTTTCCAAAATGGAAAGCTGACCAGAAAACAGGAGTTTAGGAGATGAACAGAGCGTGCAAGCTGAGGAAGTCCACTTCAAATGTTGCAGAAAAACACCCGATTGACAAACAATGTAATCACACGATCAAAAAGTAACTCAAACAATCGCAAAAGAAGGCCCACAGGAAAGATAGTACAAGAAAGGGATGTTGATAGCGCGCAAGATGCAACTGACTGAATACAGGCCCGCCTCGCGTTGAATCACCCTTGCCCTGAGCAAGTGTCAACCAGCATCATCCACTTTGTGTATCTACCACTGTCTATTGGAGCAGTGCTTGCTGAGCAGCAGTCGGTGTTGAATGGATAGTACTTTGCAATAGAGCGCGATAATGGGATAACTAGGAAACCATATTGAGCAAGGCACCTGGCTACGATCTGCTCATGATCGCGTGCGCTTTTCTACTTTACAGACAATCAGAAATCTAGATAGGCAGAGGCATTAGAGGTCTGTATTCCGAGTTATTAGAGTCCCGATATTTTCAGTAAGCGAGCCTGACTGCTGTGTATGCTCCAAGCACTGATACTGCGCTCGAAGTTGTCTACAGTTTTACTGAGCACCAGTCGCATAAAGTTTCCAGGATCTCTCAGTACAGCGTTTTACATATCTCTTGTCGCTGATTTGCCTCGGTGTTCATAATACTACTCCTATAGAAAACAAGAAAATACGGCTTGTATAGCCACTGTTGACCAGCTTCTCTATATACTAGGTATGTCTAGTCAAAGAACATCTAGGCAAGAACATGACTAGACCTAACCCAAGTTGCGGGTAAACTGAAGCTCATCCTACCACTCACTTCCTACCTCACTTGACTGTCCCTCTGATTGCATCCCAACCAACTTACTGTTTGTTTTATGATTGTGTGGTTTTGCATCGTTATCAATCTCTGTGACTGACTAATAGCTAGATTTTCAGCAACGCCTTGCTTTATTGTTTCCACTCACTGTCTCAAACGTAATCCGCTATACCCTAGATGGACGCTCGATTATCTGCGATATATGCTAATATTGCGCTGATTAGACATTCCAAAGTGCTGTATTTATTGTGACAAACAGATTCTGTAACAATGAGCACGGTGAATCTTATTCAATATAGCGAGACGCCTGTTAGCTACAATGAAGCAGTTCAATTTGCTTGCGCAAGATGCGGCAAGCCTCTAGACCGCGATGACTCCAATCTTTGTAAAAAATGTATGCTGATAAATATTATTGATTATTCCACGCATTACTGATTCATCCCTGACAGGCAGGCAGGGTCGCTAGACGCGACGAAAGTTCTGTCTAATCGAATATATGAGTTTCAAGAGACAGATTTATATACCCGTATTCATTATAATGGTTGCCGTTTCTGTTTCGATCAATATTATAGCAGAGATCTGTGCCTCATCTGCGCATACGCCATACGTGCAATCCTATTAGTTATTCTCTCTGTAACAGCTATACGGCCAAAACCATGTCATTATTTTCGCTTAAGTTTATATATAATACACAAAATGCAAATTAAGAATTAACTAGTCCATAACTTAGCAGTACTATCCGCTCCTGCACTAAAGAGCCATGCCTCTTTCGGATGCCACTCCACTTTCAAAACACCCAACGACTGCACAACAGCATGCCCTTTGAGTACCTTCAAAGGGACCAACAAAGGGTTTTTCAGCAAATCGTCGTAAACTGTACCATGGAAAACATTGATATGGCCATCATCACTTGCAGAGCAGAAGAGCGGGAGCCGCTGATGAAAGCGGACATCACGCACAGCTCGTTGATGATACCGCAATGTACGGTATGGCTTTGCGCTCAAATCCATATCATGCCAAGTCAAACGCTTATCGTATGATCCTGTAATTACGTTGTCACCCTGTGGATGGATATCAAATGAACTCAACCATCTCGCTCCAGGCTGTAAGATCTTCGACAAGGTCTGAGTGGAAAGGTCATATATACGGATATATCTCTGAGACTCCACATACAGCATTGGCTTAAACGGATGAAACTGCGCTCTTTGAATGATACCTTTCGATTTTCTGAATGGTGACTGTGAAGAGTGCTTAGAAAGCTGATGGACAAGGACTGCCATGTTTGCGCCTTCTGGAGACACACCGACAAAATAGTCACCACGGCGATGCCAGGTTACTTGCTTCACTGTCTTGCGACAAACGATCGCAACGTCTACTCCCACATTAGCGATCTTACTCGTTGGCCGTATCCACTTACATAAAGGCTCTTTATTTTCATCTTCGGTCGCAGTTGGTTGTGCTGCATATCCCCATCCGGCTGCAAGCATATCTTGACCCGTTGCCTCTGTAGCATCGTCAAACAACGGTGGCTGGCAAATATATATTCTTTCGCCCCTATATTTTATCAATATGTTAGTAATTGGTAGATTACAGCGAAAAACACCAGATTAACATACACTGCGACTGCCAATAAACCGCAATCCTTAACGGGATTCCATTCTAAACTTTGCACGGGTTCGCTAGCATCGAGGGACACAGACCATATCTCGCGCCCGGACAACACCTCCCATACACGTACTGTCCCATCATCAGCGCCAGTGGCAAGCCATAAACCGGATGGATCAACGCTAATAGCTCGAACACGGCCTTTATGACCGGTATACGTCACAGAGCACTTGATAGGAAACGGTCTCAGATCTTGAGGTGAAGGAAGTTTAGGAAGCAAAGAGTCAGGATCAATATTAAGCTTATTTCTTCGCACACGGGGAGCCAGATAAAGATCGAGAGAACGCTCAAATCGCTCGCGCACAAAATTTTCATAGCCTTTAACAGCACGCAAAGAGCTAAACTTCTGAGGGAGAAAATTTCGTTCACGATCCATAGGATCAGTCTCTTCCCATTCCTTGCGCTCTTCGTCAGTTGGTAGATATTCTTCAGGGGGGTTGTAGCTCTCTTCGTTTGTCGGGGGCGCCTGCTTTGGAGCTGGGATATGCATAACATGAGGGGCCTGCTCAGGTAAGTCGTCCGCCCAGATGTCATACGATTTGAAATCATCTTCAGGGCGTGCTTTCGGCTTGTTGGGAACAATACGACCTTCCCGGATCGCTCGCACTATCTTCATAACTCTTTTGGCTTCATGCTTGGAAGGCACAAATCGGCGCTTAGGCTCAGGCGCGGACGAGAGAGGCATAACTTCAGTCTTTGATGTGAACCATTCAACAGTGTCTTCATAAGGATTAACCTCGCCAGCATTCTGACCAAGTTGAATTTTCTTGACAAGTTCCAATTCTTCTTTCGTAAGCTTGAGTTCGCCACCGGACTCGCGATCAACGAGGCCAGTCCAGCCTTCAGGCACATCGATACTATCCAGAAGAGTGTCAAGAGCAGATCCAGCTGCAGGACGCATGATTCGCTTTCCGTTAATGTCGTATCCAATATGAGGGTATTCGTCATAGGCACTAAGAGGAATATTTCCAATAACATTGTAGTCATCAGCATCACTATCGTCGCTAGAGTAATGAGGATCAATCTCGCGATAAATGGGACGAGGCTTGCCATCTGCCCCCTTAGTGTAGTGCACGATACGGCCATCATCATTATCAGACACTGAAGTTTGACTCTCAGCATCAGCTATGCTTTCAGATTTGCTGAGAAACTCATCATCGCTGTCGTCGTCAATTTCGTCGTTCTTGATAACTTCTGCGGATTCTTCTTCCTTTTCAGAGTCGGATTCGCCGTCAAATTCCTCAATGATATTTTCATCATCACTACCAATTTCGGTAATATCGGCGACATTTTCTACTTCAGACTCGTTGCCAGAATCAGAAATGCCCCCATCGACTATTCCGAAAAAGCTATTTTCGTCTTCTTCATCGTCATCCTCGTCATCTTCGTCATTGTCGTCATTGAAAAAATTATCCTCTCCTTGGTCTTCTTCATCTTCTTCGTCACTTGCCTCCTCGGCTTCTTCGTCAAAAAGATTCTCGATAGAACTCTCGTTATCGACGTCAACATCGTCCGTCGAGTCTGGTGAAGGAGATCTCACTGCGGCAGGGGCAGATGTGTTTCCAAGGGGATTTGGTACACTACGGCTGGCACTGAGCTGCCCTTTTTGAGGAATTTTTCGCTTGGCCATTATAAATCTTCTTGTAAAGTGCTGTCGTTTCTTTAAAGAAGTAGGCAACAAAAAATTCTTTCCTAGTAGATTTCTTCATTGGGAGTTGGATGGGAGAAGACGCAAATAAATTTTTACTCAGGGGTATGTCATATTTGAGGCTTTTGTACTGACCGGCAAACATAATTATACACTTTTCGACAAGAGCATAATTCTATAATTTGCGAATGACCACAAACTTCGATTGTGTTTTCGCATTCGTCATTGGGAGATTTAGCTACGTACTGTTTGTGTAAAGTGGAACACGAGACAGTTGAAACCTGACTTTATGGTGCATTAGTAAGTAGTCAGATCTAATACTACTACCTCCACTGTGATAGAATGTATGCACCCTTTTACGGATCATAGTTGGTATACGCTACACTCGCAAAATCATCTCAACTAACAAACTCGAGAAGACTAGAAATGGCCGAAGAGCGCGACCCATTTGAGGTGTTTGCGGCGGCAATTGCTCAGCTTCCGATTGAGTCGCTGCACGCTGAGCGAGCGCGTTTGGAGAATTCAATTGAGCACCTCGTGAAATCAAACACCGAGATCCACAAATACATCGAAGCCGAGGAAACCGAGACGAAAGAAGAGAAGATAGAGATGGCGGAGGTGATTACCGAGAACGAGGAGGTCATCACCAAGCAGAAGCTACAGATAGAAATGGTGAAATCTGAGATAGTAAAGCGGAGTCGGTAAAGTAAGTTTGGTGAGCTTAAAAAGGAAGAAACGGCATGTTTGTAAATCATAAAATATCATAGTGCCATTATCATTCTCAGAGGCTTGGCCGTTGAATCGCTATCTCAGGCTGCCCAAAAGCGGCCTCTTGCAAATTTCCGCTAAGCGAAGACCTCTGCACGATAAACAGGGTGTATTTTTACACAGGAAATTAGTATACGTAATCCGTGCTACCATATCCAAAATACCAGAATGGACTGTGTGAGCCGCGTACCGGCTGCAATGCTGCACCATCGCTCACTCTTCTCAGACACCTCCGGTCGAAGCAAGATGCTCATTCCCCACTATCTTCGAGGCCTCAATTATGTTATCAATGGCGACGTTCAGAACAATATGCGCTTCAAAATTGTGTCGCTGACAGCGCTCGCATTGGTAGCGCTGTGGATGATGGCGATGAAGTACTACCAGATCAGCTCTTCAGCTCACACGATCCCTGTTCGCCAACTCTCGCCTCTACCAACATTTACAAAAGTCACTGTATACCGCAGCGATCCTGATATAATATTTGAGAACTATCTCGATGCGGGCCTTGTCAAACTGAAGCTGTCCTATCTCTCCACCTCAAATACGGCAGCATGGCCTATGAAGATATTTCAAACCGCGCGCAAAATTGATCCCAAGTACAAGGATGCAATTTCTTCTTGGTCTGCTTATAATCCGCAATATGAGCATATGGTAAATTTTTTCCTTATCACATACTGAGTTGAATTTTACCTAACTATATACTCAAGCTTTTGAACGATAAAGCCTCCACCGAGCTCGTTGAACGAGCTTACCTTGCTTCACCGGAAATTATCGATCTATATAAGTCATTTCCTAATCCTGTGTTAAAAGCGGATCTCTTAAGATATTTGCTTTTGTATCTGTATGGCGGTAGGTAAAGTTTGCTTTATTGTACTGGCAAGTAGTTTTGCTAACGTGCATAAGGTGTTTACGCCGACGTCGATGTTTACTGCCGCAAGCCCATCAATGAATGGATTCCTGAAAGTATGTGGGCTTCGGATGCAGACGTTATCGTTGGGATTGAGATTGATGAGCCCTATTTTACTTCGGACACCCAACGGCAATGGCAATGGCACCGACCGTACAGCTTTGCTCAGTATACTATCGCTGCCAAACCTTTCGCCAAGCCAATACGAACGGCGATTGTTCGCGTTGTTGCGCATGCTCATCACCTCGCCCGTCTTAAGAAAAAGTCATCGCCCTCAAAGATCTCCAAATATTCTGCGGAGGACGTATTCGAAGTCAGCGGTCCTGGAATGTGGACAGACTCGATTTTTGATGCGATAAATTTCAAAAAGAAAGGCATAACTTGGGCACAGATGACTGAACTGCGAAAGCTGCTTCAATTTCCTACAGAAAGTGGCTCCGTAATAATATTACCAATCCAGTATTTTGGAAATGGCCAGGCTCATTCGAACGCTGGTGATTTTACCCAGCCGGAGGCTTGTGTCTCTCATCTATTCACGAAAGACTGGCAGCGAAACTCTTGGTTCTGAGAAACGAATTACAAAGTACGGGGCTTTTTTCAAAGCTAGAAGAGAATCGAGCCATCCCGAATACTGGATCTATTTGTTTTTTTGGAAATTCGTTCTTATTGGCGTATCCGCCCGTTTGGTGATTTTTTGTCCCATCTTTTTGGCATATATCGTCTCTAATGGTCAGGATATTTAACTATTCACCCATTATCTTAATCTATCATAATGCAATCGTTTGTACGTATTCCTCCCTGAGAATTGCTGTTCAGTGTTTTCCCAATAAATGGCACAGGCGACAAACTTCAATACAATTGTCAAATTACCTATCTCTATATTTAAGCGAGCCTCGAATGCGCCATAATATAGTATAGGTTTCCAACAAAATCATTCGGTTTCACAAAGTATTCTTGCTTGCGAAATATCATATAGCGTAAAAATTTAAATCTATGGCCTTCGTTTTGCGTGATTTTGTCTCTGAACAATAAAGTAGCAGATCGACAGCGCCGCACAGAGCTTCCCATCATTCTTTCTCACAATGATGTTCCTATAATTACCACTTTCTTTTTCTCATCTATGGACTGTTTTGCTGTTACTATATTTCCCATATCCAAATACATTTTATGAGTCGTTTATAGTACTGCTTGGCTTTGATCAGCACCGCGGCTATTGTGTTGAACGCCGAGTTATTCCTTTAATCCCCTCCGACCCTACGAATCGAATAGCACGCACGCAGGTTGACCTTTGCGCATCTCTTATAGCAGCTCGTTTACTGATTTTAGTGAGGTAAAGCTATATCTGAATAGTAGTGTATAGATTGGTTAATGATGAATGCATACTCACGTGACGAAGAGCCCAATTTCATTATGTCTTCACTTTCATCCGCATCCTCTAGTGAAATTGCGGGGAATCCATCCCGCAATACACCTTCCGTTATTGCATTTGACGATGAATTTACTACAACTGGTACGGTACAGATTATTTTTGATGAATTAACTGAGATCGTGCGCTAACGATTTCATTGAAACAGAACAAAATTCAAACTCGGAGAATACACCTGCCCAAGATAGCACAGTCACTTCAAGCAGGCCTATGACGACTGCTACTGGAAATGAGGTTTCTGCAGCAACAGTAAACAGTAGCTCACGATTTAATGGGCCTGCACTCAGCATGAACATTCCTCGATATCTGCCACATGAGGCAGTTTTTTCAATTCAAGTTGGAGACACCCTTTTCAGGCTAAGCGGCGCCTCTCTTTCGTCAGACGGACCATCCTATTTCACATCATTTTTTACTTCACAGAACCAGAAGAAGCAAAGAGAATATCCGACTTTATATATTGATCGCAACCCAGAAGTGTTCAGGGACATTGTTCGACATCTTCAAGGATATTATGTCGTACCAAAAGACGAGTATCAGTTTGTCTATTTGTATGCTGATGCTCACTACTATCAGCTGCCGAAGTTAGTTAAACTGCTTTTCAATTCTGAGATTTTTGTTCGAATCGGATCAACGCAATTTAGAATCCCTAAAGAGCTTCTTTCAAAACCTGGCGATTCTCCTAATTTTTTCTCTCTTGGATTCTCATCCTTTTTTGCCTCTCCGGAAGAAGTCTTTCCAGGCACTCGAGGCTTGATCAGACCTCCAGCCGTTGCACCACCTCAAGTTGATTCTCATTCCGAGCTCTTGTTTCAGCAATTATTGCATGCTTTGAAAGGCGCGCCTTTGAAATTTGAATCGCCTGAACATCGTGATCTGCTGATCAAAGAATGCAGATACTATCATTTTCGTGGCCTAGAGCAAAGACTGATTCCGATAAATATTAGTCGAAATCTTCTTACAGGCAGAGAAGAGATCACTGTTCGATTACAAGATGTCAGACCGGCTGCGATTAGTGCTGACGAATTAGCCGAAGGAGAACGGCGACGCATACTCTACAAACGGCCTTTCATTGAAGAAGAAGTGCGTGAACTTGTAATTCAAGTTGATAAAAACGAGCTTGTTCTACGAGCTTATGGGATTTCCGAGATTGAAGGCGATGTAAATGGAAGCCAAAAATGCAAATGGGGTGTTGAAGTTATAGGCGGAAGTGCTACCGCTGAAAAACTGATGGCTATAATTGATAAAGTTCAACCAACAAATGTTCGACCCGATCCAAAAGGCCCTCTTCGACTTGCCTCTGATTTACGAGATATCTTTATAACAATTGATGCTGTTGAGGTTGATTTGATTCACAAAGAAGATGGATCGGTACGGTGTCTGTATGCCGATGCTTTGAATTCATCGCGGAAACGAAAACGTGGGGATGACACCGAAGCCACTGCAAAGTCAAATGTTCACATCCGGAATTTGGCTGTGGTAAAAGCCCAGTTTAAACTTTATATCGTCAAGGGAATGGTAGTTATGCATCTGTTGACTGCCGAGTGCGTTTCATCTTTGAAAGAAGTCAATCGATTAAGAAAGATGTTGTAGACTATTTGTATCTTGCCCGATCTAAATTTTGTAAAGTGTCTCTTAATTAATGAACTGTATCTGTTAACACTGAACACACGACTACAGAGTACCGGGTTTTTGGGATAAAAACTTGTATATATTATTAAACATTATCGTATATCAATCATATTTTATTTTCTGATAACTACTCGTAACCAAACTTTAAACGAACCATGCGCGATGGCACGTGCGCTGAATGACCGATGCCCAGCTGGCATATCAGTCGAACAATCAGCTCGCATCTCAGCTTTTATCAACTCTTCTTATCCTCACTCTAAATGGTTTTTGAGCTCTCCAAGTCGAGCAGAATTGCGATAGTAGGGTCAGGTGAGTTTGGCTTGTCTACAGCATATCACTTGCTGCAATCCGGTTACAAGTCGATTACTCTTTTTGACCGTACTCGCCCGCCAGTTCCTGATGGGAGCAGCGTTGATATATCAAGAATTGTAAGAGCGGATTACGAAGATCCGGTATACGCTCGTATGGTTGTGGAAGCACTAGAATTGTGGAAAACTACTTTCAAAGATCATTTTCATCCCAGCGGTTTACTTTGCATGTGTGCATCTGATAACCGGAAGTATATTTCTGATTCGCTCCCAATGGTCAAAGACTTGGGTTTGCCTGTGACTGAGTTTTCAAACGGTGAAGAAGCATCTAAATACTTACAACTTCACGAGGGAGCTTTATCAGGGCTGTCCGGGTATTTAAGCCATGGGGCTGGATGGGCACATGCTGCCAATGCTACTAAGCAGCTGTTTGAAATGTGCCTCGATTTAGGTGCGGTGTTTGTTGAATCTGCAGTTCGCGCACTCTGCTATGCGACTGATAACCTCTCAGTAACTGGTCTGTCCTTAGAAGATGGAACACTGTTCAACGCTGATCTCGTTATTGTTTCTGCCGGTGCCTGGACTGATTCATTGATCTCTTCAGGTGACCGATTAGTAGCAACAGGACAGGTATTGTCTCTTCTGAATAATTCTGATTGCATTAGCTAATTAATATGCAGCCTGTGGCTTTTGTTCAGCTCACTGATGACGAATATGAGCGATCAAAGGATCTTCCTATCTACATCAACTTTGTGTCTGGATTCTACGTATTTCCTCCTCACCCCGAATCGCGAGTAGTCAAAGCTGCGAGACACTCCTATGGTTACACAAATTTTTCGCCTGTCAATGACAGCGAAAGATTGTCATCGCAGCCACCGAGGGTGGCATATTCGAAAGGAGAGCGTCCTGAACCACGAACTGTGCTTCCGAAAGACGCTGATGAGTGTATTAGAATCGGGTTAAAGCAATATTTGGGTGAACAGATTGCTAGCCGAGATTTTTTGAAAGCTCGTATATGCTGGTATACCGACACACCTACTAAAGACTTTCTGTTTGACTATGTGCCTAACGTAGATAATCTGTTTGTAGCCACGGGCGGAAGCGGACAGTAAGTGCACTCTATCTTTCTGTTTTCGTTTATTTGCTAACTGTAAATTTGATATTCCAGTGGTTTTAAGTTTCTCCCTGTGATTGGAAAGTACTCAGTCGGTTGCTTGGAGCGATCTGTGAACGTGTCTCTACAAAAGAAATTTGGATGGAGGCAAAGTGTCAGCAATTTGGAAGATAACAGTCGAGGGGGCACCCCATTGATGGATTTGAAAGAGGCCGAACAGAGATGAACGATTCTTAAATGTATTCTCATTTTGGAGAGCCATTGAATCACTTCCAGCTTTATAGCTTGAATCCCACTGCCAGACATTGCCTATATTGTGTCTGGTTTCTGTCTTTCTAATATCGATAAATTGTACGAAATACATACAGAATATAATACACATTACAGTGATACTATCTTAATCACTAAATAGCGATGAAAAACTTGCGATATGTAATGTCTGACAAGCGAGAGACCTTCCGACCCTCTCTGTCCTGCACTTCGCCCTCATGAACGCTGATCTCTTCTTTCAAATTTGAGCTTGCCATTTCATGCCTGACATTCGGCCAGTTCGTATCATATAGGCCCACATGCCTGTTACATCTCAAACATAGCAGAGGCTGTCTCATAGACAAATATCTTTGGACGTACTTTTGGCTGTCAAGCACCAAATTGCTGACTTTGCCGTATTTCTTCGCACTCCTACTAGCAACAAGAAATTTGGCCTTGCAGTTCTTATTCTGGCATTTTTTGATTTCAAACGGCGGCATCACGCTTTCCCAGTTGTTAACCTCTACCTTATTCCTAGGAATAGAATGCTCGGATTCGACAACCAGATCATATTTAGCGTCACAAAAATAAGCATTGTAGAGTAAATTGTTATACCGGCTGTAGTTCGAAGAGGCAAATGAGCGAGCAACCTCATCGGCATCTTCGTCTGATCCACTATCACTAGTAACTGTTTAAGTATGAAGTCAGCACTTACTGCGATTGCTAAAAGAGTTAGAAATCTGAATTGACTTACTATCACTATTCGTCCATGATGCACTAAGCGGTGGTGTCGGCAGACTCGCAAGTCGGCAGCGGGAGTTATTAGAGTAGTTTAAATTAGTTTGCACTGACCGTAGACTCTTTTTTCTCCCACACGCTCTGCCCGAATTCAATGAACTGGCGCCTGACTTTTTGAAACGCGATTTGAGACCCGTATTTGAATCACTTGGATGACCAGAATTGCAGCCAACTGGTCTAGTAACATCCTCGTAATCTCGCTTAATAGGAGTAGACACACGACGAATGATTCTGCTAGATCGACGACGAGCTTCGCTAAATTGCAGACCGAGAACGGAATTATCAATGCTGTTATCCGATTTTGCGTCTGCAGGGCAGTCATAGTTCTCTTCTTGAAGCGGTACACTACACTTTGTAGCCTTCGTTGAGGCACAAGCCGTCGACTTACTTCTTGACTCCATCAGTTCCAGACGACGTCTCTTTTGCGACCGAGTCCGATGCAACTTGACTCCTTCTGAATCCGCCTCAGACTGGTCACTAAAATCATCCTCCGAGCTACTTTCTCTTACGGACAGCTCATCGCTAGAATTGGTGCTTTGAGAGGTCTCAGTACTAGAGCGGGAAAATCTGTTAGGCCTTGGAGCTCCGAAAAATCCTCGGCCTTTTCGTTCACAAGTCGCGCACATACATTCGCGATTCTTCGTCCCAAAATAATTATCTGCGTAGCCCACTGTGATTTCTTCCCCCTTGTATATTCTTCGATTTGAGACAACCGCAACAACTCCACTTCCACCTTGGGCAACAAAATGGCAATTTGGATCGCAATCATGATTCACAAAACGACACGGGCCTAACATTAAACAAGACTCCCCTAGACGATGAGAATAAATAATAGAGAAATCACGATTTATAGAGTGCTGATCTTGTGACGACAATGCAACCATTTTTCCTGTCAGATGATTAATTGTGATACCGGCTTCGATTAAATTGCGGGCAATAATGCAGGCTTCTGAGCGTTGAGATACAGCGCGATATCGCTCTGTGGTACCAAGTTCGAATGAAACGGAAAGCAAGTACATGCTTAAATATCGACGAGCGTGGCTCTCAAACTCATGGACTAATCGAGGAGTACCGGCGTGGCCAAGTATATAGGATTTTATAGACGGCAGTGCTAAAAAATCTTTTAGCAGTGGCATTGTGCCACTGTCGTAAGAGTGTTTGCGGAGTAGGTCGGTAATTACGGCAGGCGATGGACCTCTAGGAGGCCGCCGAGAAGGATGGACTTTGTGAACATCAATCCAAAAATAAAGCAGATCTACCAAAATAACTGTCAAGTAGTCATCGAATGTTGACAGATGTGTTGATAGAAATGTGGCATTATTCTGTCGAGAAGGGGAAGAACGGGACGACACCATACCGATTCACTATTCTTTGTGAAGACACGCTCAGCCGGCTTTGGCCAAGCATGCAATAATCATAAAAGCAAAGGAAAATAAATCAGCCCGGTAGTAGTAATACTGCGATATACGTGCCGAAGCAAAAGCTGTACAAGTTTGGTGTGGTCAGCGGTCTATTAAGGAGGTGCAGAAGCAGACTTGCGGTTCAGCTGAGTGAGGCTCAAACTACGACTCACATACCTCATTCGTTTTTGAGATTTACTATCGCCTGCCCATTCTGGACTGGTATCTTCTACTTTCCATTTTGTGTAAATTAAAGCGGAAGATAAAACTCTACTTTTGAACGGCCAATCAAATCCCAAAATTTGAATGTTGTCAATAAAAGCATAACTACAAATAAAACATTGTGAATGAAGCAAATGTGCTATTCCGATTTCAACGGAAACAAATGTAGAACTCCGACCCAGAATATAATAACAAAAAATAAAGATAGCCACGCAAACTGTCAAGATATTCCCCGCAAGGCTAATGAGCTAAGGCGATATGAATGACAAATGCATTTCTTGAATGGTCATCGTTGTCACTCGGTACCAGCTAGGGCGTAAAGCGGACGGAAGCTCTCGTAAACCCAGAATCTTTTGTCCACCATAATAACGGAACCAAAAGCATTTCAACATGCAATATGCACCCAAAAGCCAAAATTAGAAAATATAGCATCAAAAGTAAAACGGCAGCATTAATCTCTAGCTCCGTTATTCTAACCCAACTTTGTCGAGCCAGTTAAGCATCATCATAGCCTTGATAAGATTACCCTTGATATCACAGTGCACTCCATCTAACGAAATGGACTGAATTGACATATTCCAAGTACCAAGAACATCGTATCCTCGCTCGGGAAGCACATCATACATTGAGGTCTCGAAAAGCATGAGAGGTTTGTTGCCTTGCGTCAGAATAAATGCATCAGATTTCTTTGGCCCAGCAGCGTTTGGGGTTATGAAAAGACGAGGAAACTGCTTAGTATTTTTTTCGTAATCTGGAAATTTTGCTTTGACAACGGTCTCAGCTCGGTCGAGATAATTTAGCGTCGCCTGGACGTCGAGATCATTCCAGAGACCATGGCCATAAACGAAGGCAACCTTCTCGCCTGGTGTGACACCATCCAGGTCTTCGCCGTAACGTTTGATCTCCTCGTCAGGCTGAGGATATCGAACTTGAAGGTTGATGAACACGTTAACTTTGTTAGGATCACATGCGAAAGAGTTGGGATCCCATTTCAAAATATCGCGAGTGGCATAAATTGTTTGCAGCGAGCACGACTTCACGTTGACCTGAGCATTACAAAAACAATCTGCCTTCTCTTGATCGTTAAAATTCCATTGTGTCACTCCTCCATATCCAAGATCCTTTCGCAATAAAACATAAAGACCACCAAGCATTTGTCTCATCATGGAATCCCCGACGATCGACACACGATCAAATCGTTCTAGTATAGCACATGACTCTTCAGTTGTGAACCAACGCATGTCACAATCGCGCGGCATATAAGGGGCATCTATGCCGATTCGACCCCCGCTGGACATAGCAGTGATAAGTGACTGCTTGTCCGGGCACAGAGGCTCGAATGGCTTGTGTAAATCGAGCGACGACATTCGGCACACATCCCGATAGCGATATTCGGCAAAAGAGTCAAAATTATCACGAATGTTGTGTGCTGATGTCGTGTCGTGATCTAATGCCTTCGTTGCACTCTTCTGGGCCGCAAGCGATGCAGCATGAATGGCCCCAGCACCGGGTACAGCGGGCGAAAGAAACAAGAACTTCAGTACAAACAGCACCAAAAGGGCGCCTACTACATAAGTAGCGCTTATGCTCGAGTTGATACGGTGCATTGCGGATACTATCGGGTGAAATAGAATCTGGCAAGCAAAGCGGGCTGGCAAAACAAGAAGATTAAAGTGGCCGGTGGCTGCACAATCCGTTGCTGCACAGTCCGTTGCTGCACCAGTTGCCCTAAACCAGAGCTACTAAGCGATTAGGGTTTCCAATTAAGGCGTAAGTTTGTTTTGCCCGCACAGCAAAAGCTAGCCAGCCGCACATGCCATCGCGAGATTTGACATCGCTTATCGCAGGTATACAGCTACAACCCGTGAAACGAGGGGTACCGAGCTGTAACTTGATGTTCATATTTGTTTGTTTCTTTATGTCATACTATAAAGTGACTAAAGGCTAAAGGGGAATAAATTGACCAATGATTACAATTTGTGGAATTGTATAGGCGCCAAACAGTTGATAAACAGCGAGCAAGCGGGACAAGTTTGGCATGTCAACTCACTTGTCGGCCACAATGCTTTTCCTGTCTTGTCTAGTTGTTGCAGATGGACAATAAATCTCACTTGTCATCATCACCATCATCATCACTGATTTGAATCTGGTATATGCCTGACGTACTAGCACAATGTAATCTCAATTTTAAAAACAACAGCTTCGTCTCGCTAGTTGTCTTGTCCGGCCGGACTCAGTCTGCTCACAAACTGATATTTTTGAGTGGCCAAAATGACTCTTATACAATATGCAGCAGTCCGAGGTCGGAAAATGGAAAACTGAAAAACCTGATTATCTTATACGCGTGCACTCGCGTTCCTAATATACTTGTAACTACCCTACCAGTCCAAAACTAACGATCGTTGCGGCTATTTTCTAGAATGAAATATAATAAATGACTTTGCTTGATTAGTCTTCAAATAAGGGGTATGTAAGCGCAGTCAGCAATGAATGTCGTCCAGAAATCAGCCAGAATATTTGCTATTCTCGAAAAGAACTTGCAAAGTCTGGCGAGATTGAGAAAAAGTGCCGATGGAGCGAGCATATGACTATGGCTGTAAATTGCCTAATTAGGGACACGTAAACGAGTACTCGTCTTTAGGTATTAGAGATGCCCCCAACTTGAAAGCGTACCGGAAATTTCGCTAGCAGATACGAAGACATTCCCCAAACACGGAGCGCAGATCTGAGTATTCATGCATTATGATTGAGCATCAGCTGTGCATCAAGACTTAACATTTAGTAGTCACGTGATTGAATTCTGCAAAGCTTACTCCAAAGCCTACTTCTACACTTCGTATAACCCTACCCATCTGACAAGCTACTTCTTTTTTTGTCTTTGATATGTTGGGTGCTGTTTAAGCTGAGCAGATTTTGTAACTTGGCTACTTCTCGGGAGAATGTCGGCAGACACCCGATATATAAGCTAAGACCCATTTGGCTTGCACTGAAAAGGCATTCACTATATGATTTGAATTGCTTTCTTTCGAATTTCAATTGAACGTTGGCCTTTTGGCCAGTTTGTAGCAGGATATTGTGGTTTAGAAATGGATGTACTATAATATTCTGTTATACATAGTCCATAGCAATGTATCAATCAATCGATCAATTAATACCCTTCGGACGCCAATCGCCCAAGTTGGCTGCTGCTATGGATCATTTCCACAAAGATGACTATTTAAATATTAGAATTTTTAAGAGATGAAGAATTTTCGTTAGGTACAAAAAATCAAAATCATCCAGTATAGTGCTCATTAATAAATATAAACATCCAAGCTTGCCATTGACTTATACTATACAGCATACATCCACTCTCATATGCTGCTCACTAGTACCAAATTAGATATATAGGCGGCTTTTATGGTATATCATTAATCAAGACGCAAATTGAATAAGAGGTTTCAAACAAAGTTTATGCATAAGGGCAACTGACAAGTGGTACTGACATGGGCTTGTAGGCCAAGTAAATATCAGTCTCAATATCTACAACCTTAACACCCAATCCTCAGCAAGCATCTTATCAACATGGATAACAACTCCATCAACTTTACTATGTCTGGCTCTTCCAATGACAAGCAGCATTTGCGAGAGATTTTACCTCAATTTATCTCCTGCAACCTTGATTGGTTCTTTAGGAACTCCATTGATAAATTCATAAAGACTTTTCAGCCATTTAGCTTCTTGTGAAGCCAGCTTG